>NC_061096.1:18098549-18111049 GCF_015104395.2 Macrobrachium nipponense
GGAGGGGGGGGGGGTGGAGGGGGGGGGGGGAGAAGGGAATAAAACTTCTTTATTATTCCTTCCTGACAGTGACTGTACCAATGACGAGCAACTAATATAATATAATATAAAATAACTAATGTAATATAATATAGCTTTAATAATATGGTGTTTACTATCATTAGTGGAAAAGCAATGAAGAATAGACAGAGAAACCGACAAGTAAAAATGAAATATGATCATTCTGATTTAATCAAAGGAGTCAATGGTAAATTAATTGCTTCACACCACTTTTACCCTGATACAATTCATGGTGTCATAAATCATAATTAATCATATTAAGGAGTAAAATAAAAGATGTATATTTGAACTGAAAAAAAAAAAAACTATCAAAACCCCGTAATTCTGCTTTCGCGCGCTCCAAATTTGTAATTATGATTAGGAATGTAATGTTTCCTGGCATCATTATGAAGGAGAGAAAGAAAAAGTTAATAATTACCATCCGAGTGATGAGGGTATTTAATTAGGTCACAATCATGGGTGCATTAAATCCTTGCTAATTATGCTTCTATGACATATCAGAAGCTAAAATTTGTATCCTAAAGCGCTGCTCCCTTCAGGTACGAGTTTCCAAATGACATTTCCAATACATTTGAAAGGTCATTCAAGCAATACCGTAATTTGCTAAACATAAATTCAAAGTAAGTTAATGGCAATATATAATTATTCTGACCAGCACAAAACATTCATTTGCACATGATATAAAGGCGTACTTCAATGGAAAAAACTCTCATTTCAATGTGATTGTGTGTCGAGTCAGACATTGTTAATGAGAATATAACACAGTACGAAAGTCAAACTTTCATGGATATGGATATCGAACGCTACAAAGGATTAAAACAACCATACTTGAAAACGTACACATAAAAGCGCGCGCGCACACACACGTATAGTACATAGTATGTAAGCAAGTAACAGTCCAAAGATAAAAGCGCGCCCACACACACATTTATACATATATATTATGTATGCAAGTAAGTTTACATGTATAAACACTTACTTGCAATCACACACACAGCATGTATATAAGCATGCAAATGTGCTTGAAGTGTGCATGTATGTATAATGGTTCGTATACATGCATGAGTGTATGTGCGTTAATGTATTTCTGTGCATGGCATATACAAAACAGAAAACGCCTTTACCATAATCTTCTATGATTTAATGATGATATATCATGCAAACATCTTTTGCCGTTATCTGAAAATCAGATGACCTCTTTTGTTAATATTATCGTCGATATATATGTAATTCAGCAAGTTCGTCGTGATTATAACATATCAAGTGGACAAGGTAGTTCTGCATTTCAGTGTGGAGGAGTATCCAGAACTGATATGTTTACATTTCATTTATTAGCGCAAAGCCTGTCATTAGCAGTCATCAATGTGTAAGGACCCTACGAATCTCTTAAGTATATTCCCAATTCCTTTGCATCTTTGTCTGATCATTTTGAAAACGCTCAAGCAATTAAAAAGTCCGAAATCTTTTCTCATCTTCGAAACGGGCAATTCACAGGAACTGTTAAGAAGTAAATTATCATCAGTTCATTGAAATGACGCCCAATTGAAACCCGTGGTAACATTTTCCTGTCACTAAACTGAATTTTTGGAAATCTTTGATTACTTATTGGTTTCCTTCAAGCGGTTAATTCCGGGTGGATGGCCTTATCAAGACGTTTTTCTGGAAAAGACTGAGCAGCTATTATAATATTCCCTTTCATCCCCTACGCAATAAATGGTCGTATTCTTTAACTGTTTTTCTCCATATTAAAACAATGGGTTATTGAAACTATCAAGATTAACAATAAGACATAGTGGGGGGGAGGGTGGAGGAGGGGGCCCGTTTGCTAAAACATTTCAGTAACAGTCAATCGTATGGTCCCAATCCTTGATTTCAGATCACATCAGTGTCCATGAAAATGAAATTGGTGTGGTGAAGACGAGTAACCAATGTAATACAAAAATTCATAAATTAACTATGACTATGTAAAGTTCGTGACCCACCTTTACCTTTTATATAGTATCCTTATGCTCCTAAATCAATAATTGGAAGGTTACTTGAACAATGCATTGTAATTTCCCATTATCACTTCTCTGAAGCTTTCAAATGAAACATCTTATAACGGTTTCGCACCTACCTCTAGTCTATGGTTTATTCATTTTACAATAAGATACAAACCGAAAAGTAAGAAAATACCGCTGGCTGTAGTTTACTGACATCAGCAAAATCATTTTCGTTTGGTATTCTTTGAAATTTTTTTACTTTAAGAATAAAGAATAAAACTAATACTAACTACTGTTTTGTTTAGTCACAGAGTTTTCTGGCTTAAGAATGAAGTATCAAAATAACAAAAACTCTTTTGATTTGGTATTCATTGAATTTTTTGTACCAAAAAAGTATCGAAAAAATCATTTTAAAAATCGCTTTGGTTTAGTACTAACTGAAAAGTAATAATAATAATAATAATAATAATAATAATAATAATAATAATAATAATAATAGCTGTACCTGAAATGACGACAGCAATAATAATAATGGTGATAACAAGAGTAATACTTGCAAAAATCGATTATTTGTACAATAATGAAACAAAGTCGCAGACTTCGGAATCAATATATAGCGTTTTGTCTTTGACCAAGGGTGCGAAGAGTCCGGATAACTTCAGATTTGACTGTATCTATAATCATATTCGGTGTCTCTTCATTCAACAAGTTTTGTTTGTTCTTTCAGATAATTCACTGGTGTCTGCGTCTAATTACAATGACTTCACTTCTACCAGACTTTCATATGATAATCCAGTAAAACTTGACCAAACGTATGTATGCAAGTGTGTGTATGTGTGTGTATGTGTAGGCTATATATTACGATTTTGCTTACATAAATTGTTTTTTATTCTTTAAATACCGGAAACATTGTCAAAACCGGAACTGAAATATTAAACGCAACTCTTCAGAAATTTTTCATACGAATCAGTGACAGTACTGAATAGTAAGTGGTACTAATCTACTTTCCATGTATGATCCTTCCATAACAACAACCCCCAGTGCTCCAAGGCTAGAAAAAATACTTCACCTTCATACTCTGTACGAATATAAATCCGATTGCTACTACCAGTACTGGAAAAAAATCATACTGTTAAGTCCAGATGAGCGTTTGGTAGTTTTAAGTAGCAAATGGCAGCTCTCTCTCTCTCTCTCTCTCTCTCTCTCTCTCTCTCTCTCTCTCTCTTAAAAAGACGAGGAGAGGGAATCACAAGTTTAAAATTATAATAGGATTCACTACAGGTTAGTGTCTTTTATTGGTGTTCTTAAGTGTGTTTTATAAGTGTACTTTTTAACGGTGTGGTTGTATTGAATGGTTTCGTTTCATGTTCTTTAAATGATGCTATAATGTATCGCGGAACGGTGGGGAAAAACTGTATTATCAACTGGTGATTCCTTGTCTTCGTCTGTTGATTAATGTAGTGATATGGTGGCCCTGCAAATGTACGTGTACGTGGGTAATAATTATATGTATGTATGTGTATAAACACACACACATATATATACATATATATGTAAATGTATATATATATAGAGAGAGAGAGAGAGAGAGAGAGAGAGATCAGGCTACGATGTGCTCTTGATTAGTGGGTCTTATACAGCGGCTAAATTACGTGGCATACTACCAAGCATAGGTAACTAAGCATAAAACAATAGGTTATATGATTTTAACGTCTGCCAAAAAAATATAATATATATCATCTACGAGCATACAACAACAACGCAAGTCTCCACGTGGCCTAAGATAATGGTATTCATTTAAAATGTTTGAGATCTTTTGTTCCTGTCGTCGTTGGAATGTCTTTGTGCCCGACACTACCAAGAACCTTGTCTCTTAGATAAGAATGTTTAGTTTACCGGTACCTTTTTACCCCGCACGGGTGTATGGTTCGACCGATGCGAGAATCTTTTTTTTTTTTTTTTTTTTTTTTGTTTTTTATCACCTACCCATTACCCCCATTTGTGTATACCACTCGTTTTACAGTGCAGGCTTTCTCATTCAGCCCAAGTGTCAAGATGTTACGCTGCCCAGTACCTAAGGAGAAGGTCATTAAATTTCCAAAGTATCTCTAACAAGTAAGTTTCACGCTAATAATAGAGCGATGTATAAAAAAATGAAATGAAAACAATTTAAGAGCAAGCAATAATTTTTTTATGAGGAAAAGGAATGGGTGAGAATCATAATATAAGGACCATTACACGAATACGACTGCCAAAGATCACCGAAGAGGAACGGAAAATCTCCAAAGAATCGACAGAAACCCGAACACTACCATTAAAAATTGGGAAGCGAATAGAATTGACGCCCTCCATAACCGTAAATATAAAGGTATCAGTTAAAATCCAGCAATGAGTTTTTAAAGAGGAATAATATAGTCAAAAGTAGGAAGTTACAATTCAGCTCTACCAAACTGCAATATGCATTAAAAATAATAACGCAGCGTTCAAGTTATCTCAAATTTCCAATAGAAACTGGCCGGATTTTGAGGTCAGAATGAAGGTTTACATTAGACCTTGCACTGCAATATAGTGATCCTTAAGAAGAGAATTAGAGATTTCATGACTGGAAGAGTAGGAGTTAACAAAATTTTTCATATTATTACCCAACAGTGGAAGATGAAACAATAACACTGAAATCTGACGGACTTAACAAGATTTCAACGAAATTGGTAAATTACGCGAAAGCTTCCCAGAGGAATGGTAGGTGAAAAATTTAACGATAGACTCTGCATCTGCTAGCCACAAAAGAAAAACGTGGTATTCAAATTCAGTTAGCGCCATACATCTTTGCTGATCTTAAAATTTGCATACTTGTATGCGTACAGACATACATACCTATACACATGTACATATATATATATATATATATATATATATATATATATATATATATATATAGATATATATATTAATATATAGTTATAATATAGCCTATATAGATATAATAATAATATGATTTATATATATATATATATATATCTATATATATTATATATATATATCTCTATATATATATATATATATATTATATATATTATATATATATATATATATATATATATCATATATATATGAGGAGGATAGAGAGAGAAGCCCATGACATTATTTCAAAGAAAGCATGACCATTATTTCAAGTGACAGTATTAGGACAGATGTTATTCACTGAGGCATTATAAAAATTTATATGATAAATGCTTAAAAAAATCTTTTTTTAGGGAAAATTAACGTCTGATGGTCACTGCAGGCACCACTAAAATAGTAGTAGGCCAGGAAAAAGTGGAGAAAAAGAGCTAATGAATAACAAAGATGGAAGATATTTTGCAGGTATAATTAAGAGGATCAAGGCTAAAGAAAGCCAAAAATTATGGCCGATAAAAACATGTGTTAAGCGGTGAATAATTTATTCTGTTATACCTTTACTGCATACCACCCCTTCTTATTTACAGCTACTTAATATGCAACAAAAAGGTGTCAGTGAATACTTCACCTGAATAGTGTAGGGTGTATTGTATAAAAGAATTTTAACGTCGTAATTCTCTCCCCATAAGTGTCTGATTACATTATTTATCTTTAACAGATTTATGCTACTTTATCATTATAAAATTTTATGCCTAAACCTTTGGGCATGTTTGTCACAATTATAAGAATCTTGACGTGAAACAATAACTTTAACTAAAGTGCATTTTTAAAATATTCGCTGTACACAATAAAGGGATTTTGATGTCCTTAGTATTTCCGAGACATCAGCAGCGGCAAATCAGTAGCAACACGGCTAAATATTCCTAGGGCTGGAAAGTATCTGAATTTCACTGGCTGTAACAACTTCCTTTAATTGCCTCCGTATTTATGTTGCTGTGAAGCCACGATGATTTGGTCTGATTCGAGTTTCTGAGTAGATTAACGAGGCTCATTAGATATTCTGGAGACATCTTGTGAAGGCTTTTAGGCTTCCGAGTGGTGGCTCGGATAGAGAACCGTGTGGACGAGCTGTCGTCTCTCTCTTTCTTGCGTGACACTTTTATTCATTTATTCATTCGTATACTCATGGTCATAATCAATATTCAATCTTCATAATGTCCCATGGTATTGCAATGTCCTGTGCGCGCGCGCGCGCGCGCGAGAGAGAGAGAATGTAATAATGTTCCAATGAAATTTAAACTACATTTAGTTCTCAACGAGAAACGCCCATGAAATATGACTGACAACAGCGATATGCACAACATATATTAAAACAAGCCACTGTACAGAGATGTAAATAAAAAATGCCCATCGGCCTTTATCCTTACGATTGAGAAAAAAAAATTAAATAGTAACATATTTACAACGCTAATACGAATACTGAATCCGTATCTTGGGGCAGAAATCAATCACGTGGCCCATAAAAACGAGTCCTTATATTGTACCTCGTTCGTTCAAGCCACCAAGAGCAGAGGAAACGAGCGATGATGAGGAGGGGATAATCATGGCAAGAGAGACAGCACTCATATCTTGGATGTCTAAACATTACGCAATCTTTGCCCAAACGGGGAATCTCCTTGTATTTCGCGCTATCGCATCACAGAATGATAGAAATACAATATGAGCGTACAAATTAACTAGCATGAAATGAAGTGATGTTGTACACCAAATTTAACGTCTCAATATATCTCCGTAATGACGGGTACAACTCGCACATATATATCAACCTTCTTGGACGTAAATGGACAACAAACAATTGTGTAAGAAGAAGAAAATAGTAAATAACCATTTGAAAGTAGTGCACTATTTCTAAGTTAAAAAAAAAAAAAGCTTTATGAAAGCCAATGAAGATACCCTATTGTTTGTGTGTGTGTATCATGTATGTCCTTCTATAACTTATTTCTTTCAACATTTTGCTCCCATCTTCATAAGCCAGGTTCAATACTCTAATCTCATCTCTCCCACTCACTGAAGTCAAACCATGTACACAATCCCTTTTACCATCTTGCTTTTCAGTTCCTTCTCCAAAACAACGTAAGAGTAATATCTTGGTGCCATGTTTTCATAGTGACTTTCCTTGAGCTATGGAAGTTTAACTGTAACCTTAGAATAAAAGCATCCAGGTTTTCATATATATATATATATATCTATATATATATATATATATATATATATATATATATATATATATATATTGTATGTGTACATATATACACGCATACATACATAAAGAGACGTAGATATATTCATTTATCGATTTCATATCAACAGTAGCCTTGTTATTAGCGTTATTCTGTGCTTCGGTAACATGCATGGTTTTCATGCATCTCTAGATTACGAATGCAGATAATTATAAATACAGTACACGCGACAAATAAAAATTTTTTGGGGGGTCATGACAGAGTCGGATTCTAAAGGTTTGAATCTCACGCTTCTTATTATCAATGCGTGCAAAATAATGTTGCTTACGAATTTATCTTCAAACCACTATTCGCAGGAAATGCTCTTCACCAGTACATAATAAAGTTGGAAGTTATCTCAAACATAAAATTGTTGTCGAACATAAATTTATCATATAATTATAGACATGTAATCGAGTAAATGGTAAAAATACTGTCTTTTCAGTGACATTCTTTCTTATCCCGTACCAAATTGGCAAAAACAATCAGTTTTTTAATTGTTTCTTGAATCAGAATTTATGAGATATTTATATCTGATAGCAAAACTGCGACAACGGATTTCCATTTCACTAGTTTATCTCAGTCCACGTCTTTCTCAAGTCAGAAATCTTTCACTCTTCAGTTTGTTCCAGCGTACAAGAAATCTTTGGCTCAAATATTGGGTCAGATTAAGTTCTGACATCTCGTTCACCAATATTTACAAATAATGCTGTCATGTAGGTATAAAATAAACGAAAAAGTTTACATCCGTTGACGAAATAAATAACCCTGACAAGCAGTATCTCATGAGACTTTCATAATTGCCGTATTTCAGCATAAAGAAAAACTACTCCTTTTCCATTGGTTAAAGAGTTACTAATCAAGAGGGTACTACGTCAGTCAAAACTAATATGCTGTTAGGTCGTAACAACAAATTAGAGCAACTATATCAGCTGGACGCATGCGAGGCTGCTTAGGTCGTTAGCTCTCGCCACAAATTATATAAGCTTCGCTCTTGCATATCTCATCTGATATAGTATATTCCATTAAATGCAAAAGCAGCAGCTGTTGCGTATTCTCGTCCATTACGATTGCTTTCTAGTAATCAACGGGGAATTTGGCGTGGATAGCGAGGTAATCATTCACCGCTGTGTCATTTCGCCGAGGTAAATGAGCTCTCTCAATACAAAGCTATCACTTCCATTTCGATCCCTTTAAGGACATAACGGTACGGAAATAATACATCAGGAGAGTGGCGAGTGAAGCCCTGTTATTGGTTAAATCGTTTTGCATCAAAATTACAGATTTGTCAAAGGTTGACTAGATTATAATGATTACACTCACTAGAACGACAATCGTCTTTCAAGCCTTCATGTTAACATCTTTTTTTTTTTATTAAAAAAGTGGTGACCTGTTCTCACAAGATTTCTCATTTTTGAAAGAAACAGCATGATGAAAGACAGATTTTAGAAAATGAGAAAAATGTAAACCCAAAAATATATATATATAAAAAGTATGTTCTCAAAAGTTGCATTGTTATCCATCCCAAAATCTAATTACGTTTTTCAAGTCAAGAGAACCACCGTTTGCTAAAGTTTCCGCAAAAATCCACACATTACTTCGTGCGTATCCTTGCTAACAAACAAACAAAGAAAGAGACAAACCAATTGACAAGAATATAGTCATAAAAAGGAAACAAACCAACCGAACTATAAGAAAACTTTCTTATCGGGGTTAATGCAATTGACTCAAACCAGCAAAGACAGTGAAACTAAACTGGCAGTACGTGCAAACAGGAAAAAGACCCAATTGCGTCAATAGCGATTTTATATACTCAAGACCCTTCTTACAAGTCAATACTCGCTGCAGTATTCATTAATAAGATTACGCTTTCCGTTAGTTACTCCAAAATAAGATGTGAAAATCAATGCGGACACTCGGAAGTTATGTATTGTATATTCAAAAGAAAACAAACCCATCTTGAAATTGTTACTACCTTTAAATATAATATATAATTTCATAGTGAAGGTTAGTGACTGCACAACATAAATGCATATAGGCATTGTATCTATCATTATTATTATTATTATTTCAGTAGATGAAACCTATTCACTTGGAAAAAGCATCGACTTGAAATTTTAAGCTTCCAAAGAGCGTCGATTTCAACCTCCTACCGCAGAACCCACACTGCATCAGTAATTGATCATGATAGGAAGCCAGTGATTTTTCACCGCCCTGGGGGAGACGCGAAACCGCGACATCTGAGCGACATTCCACGAAAAGACACTAACCACTATTCCAGCGGACCAGCTAGAGTGGATTTCACAGCAAAAAGTATTATTTTAGTATACTTGCATATTCTAATAATTGTTATCTCATACCGAGGATTACTTTGCATTAGATTAACATTAATCCAAATCCAGTGAAGGGAGTTTATTCCGATTGAACGCTCAAACAAACCCGTTTAACATTTATACGTAAGTTCAGCCACTCGCTTACCAAGAGAACAGTATCCTCAAAATTTACAGTTCTGAAGAAGTTTCACATTAACGATGTTATTGCAAAAATTAAAAAAAAAAACTATTTTGAACTTCATTTATATAAAAAAGAAGCTTTCTGTTCAAAATTATATGCTTACATTTAAACATAAATTGAGACAAGATGTTTTTCTCTTACAATCAATATACAAATATTCTCTTACAATCAATATACAAATACGCCATCAAAATGCTTTTATTAGTCACACTTATCTTTAATACAAATCTCTTCCTTCTGCTCGAATAGTGCTGAGATATTAACTAAATGTTCTATTTCTGTCGACATTAAAAAAAAAATCACATGTCATAATTCGATACATTTCAACGACGTACATTGGTACAAATTCACAATACGGGACTATCACTCTGAATAATGTAAAAATCCTTCGCTCCTACTCTATTAAATTCACTCTCAGAACATGCCAAAAGGAAGAACTGTAATCAGCACCAGAATACCAATCTATAACCACGTAACAGCCCCAGAAGAAGTACGATGGATATCAAGGTTTGCAGACTGCTAAAATATTAATCGGCAATTCCCATGCCTGGGCACATCTGTATGCAGGTCACGCTAACCTCCGTCGACTGCTGAGAATCTGGGACAATATCTGTTGCTATCGCGGTCTGCAACACGCAATCGGAAGACAAAAGCAGAGAGCGCTGCTGCAACTGCAGACAGCTCACACACTCACACAATGTGGTGGTAACGAGAAAACGCAACGGCGCACGTAGTGACTGATTTCACTCGGCATATTACTTACAACAGGAGAGAAAACTGGGAGCTTGAGGAAAGGACAGAGAGAAACTTCTATTATTAATAGTTTAACAAGATGAGTTAACATTGTTGAATCTCGCAAGACTGGCCGGAATGAATATATTAAATCTCATTTAAGATGTTGTAACCTTCTAATCGTTCGATAATTGGGTAGACTGAAATATGTTAAAGTTTCTGACACTTCGTTCAAGAATTTGTTTCCAATTCTTAATAGATATACTTTGCTAAATCGAAATTGGATGATTGGATATTTTTTACCGTAAAGACTCAGTGTTGCTTTCCATTTTTTTTTTCATTCAGGGAAGAAGGGAAAACCACAAACCGCCCTCAACAGAAGAATCAAACTTTAGAGATAGAAGTGATAATCTCAAGAGAATATGAATCTAGCTTAAGAAATGTAGGATTGGATTAAAGCTGAATTACAGAAAAAAAAGGTTTGGGTTGCGAGGGGAATTTTCCTTTAAATAATAAAGAAATGTAGCTCACACGTAGTCAGAAATCGTAAATGGTAACGACCACATCGTCTTTGGTTTTCACACCCCAAAAATGCCAAGGATGAATTTTATCGTCTTTTTTTTCTATGACATTAAAATGTCAATATCTTCAACAGTGCATTTTATACTCGTGTTTTTTACAGAATCAATATACCAATAAACGCCAAATATGAATTTCATGTTTTTTTTATGCCACAAACATGTCAACAACGTCAAAGATGAATTTCATTATATTACTACAGCTTAAAGTTACCTATGACCGTCAATGATGAAGCTTATCTTTGATAAATATAACAGAATCTAATTCGTCGTAGGTTAAATGTTTCGCTAATCGAAGTAGGTTAAATATATACCTAAGGAAACCCCAGGTAATCCATTTTACTTTCGAATCAAACAGTAGCAGATAATTTTCTGACTGTACTTGTAAGAATGGGAATTCGTTCACAATTCACTTGTTTGGAATTAAAAATATCAGTCAGTAAAATTTACAAAAATAAGACATATGGTCAGAAAAGTTACCATGAAGCTTTCAAGGCAGATTCGTGGTCGACAGCTTCTCCTCCCTAGGGGGTAGGGCCGTCAGTACACCTCACGCTGTGCAGTGTAGGCATCATTAAGGCTCTTTGCAGCGTCGGTTCGACCCTTAGCTGCAACCCCTTCCGTTCCTTTTACTGTACCTCCGTTCATATTCCCTTACTTTTATCTTACTTTCCAAGTTTTCTTCCTGTTACACCTTTCAACCCTTTTTACTGTCACACTTCGAGGCTTTCCTCCTGTTATAACTTACAAACCTTTATACTGTCAGTTTCCGTTTCAGCGCTGAGTAACCCCATAGGTCCCAGAGATTGACCTTTGACCTAAATTCTATATTCACCCTTTCTGAGAGCTTAGCGCCAGAGTTTAGTTTAGAATTCATTTCTAGGTTAGAGACCGAAGAAACGGACGACTTACTTTCGAAACTTTTAAAAACAGAAGGGTAATTGTAACTAGTTCAAATTTAACTTCTGCTGTGAAGAAATAAATGATGCAAAACTTTTTTTTTACTATATACAATACTCACAGCAATGACTACAAACAATATCTGTAAAACTTAAAAGTATTTAGCAGTTGCTTGGAATATTACAAGCAGGTCTGATTGGAATAACTACAATTATTTCTCCTTGTCACATACGCCTCTACCAATGTAATCGATATGGAATTAACGAGATTTTATCTACACATAGCCTTACGAAGTCTTTATGCATTAATAATTATGATTAACAATTTTTGTCTTTTTGTCTTGATTAAAAATACTTTAGCCTCTGCCTCCCAGACTGGAACCGAATCATGAGATCAGGAACATTCCTTAAACGAATCGTTTTATCAACTGATTTTCAAAAACTTTTTTTTATATCTACGACTGAAAATGGCAACCTTCACTCTGGATTATACGGTAAAGCCGTTACGTAATAATGAAATTTTAGCATCTAGGCCTAAATTAAATCTCTTCCTTTGAT
>NC_061096.1:18116049-18123549 GCF_015104395.2 Macrobrachium nipponense
TATAATATCTATACAATATATATAAATAGTAGATGTATATATATAATATATATATATATATATATAATATTAATATAATATACATATATATATATTATATATATATAAAAAATAGTATATTTATTATAATATATAACATATGTATATATATATATATATATATATATATATATATATATATATATATATATATAGTCGAAGAAGAAGAAACCCCCTTTTCACTGAAACCTAATTAACACCTGAACATGAGTTACTGTGCGAGCAAGAGTTTCAGCAAGAAATTTCCTAAACCTGAGTCTTAACAGTAGGTATTCGGCATTATTTTGCAGGAAGAGGCGTGTTTGCGAGGGTTGAGAGAACATGACGAAAGCAAAGTGCCCTAGAGAAAGTTCTTTCGGCGTCTCCATTACAGGCCTAAGTAAGAAAACATGTTTGACAAACAGACTTTGATCTCCAGGTTCAAATAGATGCCCCGTGATTCCTACTAGACAGCCCACCCACCTCGCGTCGTAAATTCCTCCGGCGAAAATCTTCGAAGGTTTTAGAGGCCCCCCGAAGCTTTCAGAGAAGTCTCCGGAGGATAAAATCTCTCGCCTTCACTTTCCTTTCTTTCTTTCTCCCCTTAATTCTACTGCACATTAGACGACTCAACAAACATTTCGCGGACTACGGTAAAAAAAAGCTAAATTCGGAAGGCGTATCGAATAATTGGGAGGAGAGGAAGGAGTAAGAGGAAACAATCCGAATTAAATCATTCCATCTTAAATGCAGACGTAAATCGTAGGATAGAATAACAAATAATAAAGCTGACCTCGGTGATCCAGAAGCCTTTCACTGCCTCTTTCAAACGGAGAATTGGAGAAAGGAAAAAAGGAAAAATGCAAACTTGAAAAAAAAAATGCATTTCACGGTAATGACTATTCCAAGACGAGACGTTGATAAACATGGGAATAAAATGACAAGATGAATTTTCAAAACGAAGGGAAACACAGAGTATAGTGTCGATTTATATTCACGACTTGATTCTTTTATCCATTTATTTATTCCCCTCTCTCTCATTACTTTTTTTATTATATATATGTTCACTTCTATGGAAGATTGCTTTGCAATGAATTTCTCTTTCAGTTTGTTTCAGTAAGAGTGTACGTATGTACATTCTGAACAACAACTACAACGATAATAATAATAATAATAATAATAATAATAATAATAATAATAATATAAACATTAATAATAATAACAGTAATAATAATTAAAATTAAATAAAAAAATAACAACAATAATCATGCAGATAGTTTTTTACTCATGCTAGCTGATCACTCAGCAAACACTATGACAACTAAATTTCTGGATATCTGACTTTTAAAAGTCGATTGTCCTATTGGTAAAATCAACAGGAAACTTCTCAAGCCTGTCAACCTTACTTATAAGTTTCCGTGTTTTGGGAAATGGGTCTGTGAGAAACGTAAGCGGCACTACGCTCCCCACAATAACATTGAATTTTTAGAAAACTGATGGACAGTTAAAAAGGATTATTATTCGTCTTCTTTTCTTAATTTATAGTCCAGACAACGAATCTTTATTTAACTATTCCTTGGAACATCACCCAATAACAATAAAATCATCATCTATTATCATTATTGTATTATTTTATTTTATTTTATCTTATCTTATTATTGTGAATCACAGTCATTCAATTCGACTGGATGGTTATTCAGTATGGGGTTCTGGGTTGCATCCTGCCTCCTTAAAAGTCCATCACTTTTCTCACTATAGGCGCTGTTTCTAGCAGCACACTCTTCTGCACGAGTCCTGGAGCTACTTCAGCATCTAGTTTCTCCAGGTTCCTATTCAGGGATCTTGGGATCGTGCCTAGTGTTTCTATGATTATGGGTACAACTGCCACTAGCATATCCCATGTCCTTCCTATTTCTATTTTCAGGTCTGGATACTTATCAATTTTTCCTCTTTCTCTCTCATCTACTCTGGTGTCACATGGTATTGCGACATGAATGAGTGATACATTCTTGATTTTGTCAATTACGTCCTTGATGATCTTACCATACAGCTTGAAGTCGTCCATGAACATCAAATGGTTAATTCTTGAGTTGGTACCCTCCATCCATCTTTTGCAGTATTTTTGTCATGGGAATACTACGAAGAGTAGTGGGGACAGTGAGTTGCCTTGAAAGATCCCTCTCCTGATGTTAACCTCTGCTAGTCTTATCCCAGACCTTGTAAGTACTGTATTTCAGTTGCGCATTGTATTTTTTTTTAGAAAGCTGATGGTGTTTTCCTTTGCCTCATATATTTTCAGGCATTCTATTAGCCAATGTGTGTGGTACCATGTCGAAGGTTTTCTTGTAGTCAATCCATGCCATGATTAGATTGATATTCATTCTCTTGCTATTCTTCATTAGCATTTTGACTATCAAGAGCTGGTCTTTTGTGCCCCTACACTTCCTTCTGCAGTCTTTCTATTGGTGGGGGATGGTGTTTGTAACCACTAGATAATTGTATAGCCTTTCTCTGATGATACCTATTAGTAACTTCCACATTACTGGTAGGCAGGCGATAGGAATGTAGTCACTTGCTATATTTCCCTTGTTCTTTTATTTCTGTACTAAGGATGTTCTCCCTGTAGTCGTCCACTTGGGCGCATGGTGGTTTGTGAAACGATGCTGGAGTTGTTCTACAATTCTTGGGTGTAGGGCCTGGAAGTTTTTGAGCCAGTATCCATGGACTTCACAGGGACCTGGGACTCTCCAGTAGCAAGAGACAGGAGAGAATGAGAAAAACGTTTTATTAATTAAATAAGAAGAATTTCATATCACTTCGTAATCCTGGCAGTAATTTTTCTTCAACGGAGAATACTGCACCAGCGATTAAAATGGAACTGAAGAAACCGGAACAGTAGCAAACGTTCGCTATGCCCCGTTCCCTTCCAACCTTCCAGTCACACCACGACCCCTAAAAAAATGAAAAATAAAGGGAAAAAAAGGAATCTCAAATGTTCGTTGAATTTCACAAACTTGGTCGGAACTTGGAATGAGCTCCAGACAAAAGTTAGGTGAGACCTCGAACACTTTACTCGGGCCAGCGGATGGGCGAGTTTTGGTGATACAGTATGCACTTTTGAAGTGTGGCCCCATCTCGTGCTTCACCTTAGACGACTCAGTTTTTAAAACTACAGCGAGTGAGACCTGCTTTACTATCACATCAAACACCTCAATGCTATGCTTTGTGGACAAGGAAAACAACGCAGTTTTGTATGGAGTAGAAATTTGTAACTTATTTATACTGCAATTACAAGCAATTGAATTTCAAGTGTATAAAAACGGTTGCTGGAATTCGCAAGAGAGAGACTACGGAAATTTTGAAAAAATATGACCCACAAATTAGAGAACAGATATATTCAAAGGCAGGAGGGAGCATGACGCTTCGAAACTGTATGTGGTTTAGAATATATCTTGAAGTTTCAAAGTTAGATACTGATATGTTATCATGGCTACAACGGAAATCTTTCTACTTTTTTCCTGCTAATATTGACAAAACCACTAAATCTTCTTTACTATATCATTAAGAATTTGTTGAAAGACAGAAATTGCTATATCCATGAATATGACAACAGCATTAACAGCTACAGGGTCAGTACGAGTGCTATGTAATTTATCTAGAATTTCAAGTGTTTCCTTGCCTATCAAAATATCTCCTCCTCATTCGGCAATTGTAATCATCACGATTTACCCAGTAAAGATGAAGCTGCTGATCGCACACTATCGTTTTGAACGTTATACATGTTAATATTTATGAACGATCTCACTGCTAATAAGTTTAAAAACGTACATAAGTTCTGTACCAGATTCACATCTCACATAATTAATTAATCTTGGGAGTCGTAAAACTGCAATGAACGCTTGGGGCGGACATGGTTTTCAATAAGACGTGGTGGACTGACGTAATTAAATGTTTTAAGAATGCTCTGTAATATTAGCATTGCTTGGCATTCTTTTAGTGTGGGTGATTTATGTCTTTGTTTTATTACAGTTTTAATGTAATGTTTTTTTTTATGTTATGGCCCGTTTTCCTATTGCATTTAGAACATTCCCATACTTATAAAATACCTTCATTTTACATCCATTACCTCTGAATTCGCATTCATTTTATCATCGAATAAATTTTAATATCATCCTCACTATCATTACCGACTGTTAACCACAGTCACTAATAAATTCAGCAGCCATTGATCTCTATAGCTACAGGTTAACTAGAAAAAAAAATATCACCCATTTTAGTTAAAGAAAGGTGTAAAAGAAAACAAAATATGTAAACAAAAAAGGCAGTATCAAGAATAAAAGCAATATCACAGTAAGCACGTTGACCACAGCGGGATATAAATAACGTCCTAGATAAACAATGGCACAAGAGAGCCTGACTGTGTTACTGCAATATTGCGCATCCTTCAACATTTCATGCATCGCTGTCCACAACACTAAAACGAGAAGGACTACACAATTCCAGTGTTAAAGAGAATAAAATGCCTCTATTCCTGGGTCCTGTGACATCCTGACCCCTCAAGAAATGCAATTAGTACACGCTACTTCAAGAGAGCCATTTACTAAGGATGGTAGTGGATGTTCCTCATTGAAATAAAGACTTTGGAAGATTGCCAAACAGGAAGCCTTCCAGTGTTATGGGA
Organism: Macrobrachium nipponense; assembly: GCF_015104395.2. Classification (NCBI taxonomy): domain Eukaryota; kingdom Metazoa; phylum Arthropoda; class Malacostraca; order Decapoda; family Palaemonidae; genus Macrobrachium; species Macrobrachium nipponense. Next base: position 18,120,749 of record NC_061096.1, read on the forward strand.
AAAGCAAGCCACCATTTAGCCTAGAGCGATTTTGTCTCAACATTAAATGTATCGAATTGTTGTCCATATCGGAAGCAATTAATTGCAACTGGCATTTAAGTCCTCCTATCCCCAACTGTGTATATATATGTGTATATATATATATATATATATATATATATATATATATATATATATATATATATATATATATATATATATATATATATAGGTGTGTGTGTGTGTGTGTGTGTATGTACACGTGTGTGAAATGTGAGACGATAGAGGTTACTTACTAAATTTTCAACAATAACTCAAGAGAAAAATTTTAAAAAATAGAGAAAGGGACGAGTATAAAGCTAGAATTTGGTGAATGATACTGGCTCTCAGTCATATTTCATGCAACTGATATGTATCAGATAGATACACATAGAGGTTAAGAACATGCCTGACAAATTAAAAGACATTTCATTTTACTATGGGGGCTTATTTGCATTTATTTAGTTTTCTATCTATTTAATAATTTATTTGGTTTTTCGGTAAGGCTATAATGACGCTCTTTCAATCCTCAGTCCTAATATTACTGGGACCAATTTCGTTACATCAAAATAAAACGGTATGAGGGTAACAACCCCATACTTGAAAAGTGCCGATACAATACATACATAATATATATATATATATATATATATATATATATATATATATATTATACCTACATACATACATACATATACATATATCCAATGTAGCACGAAGGAACACGTACTTGAAAATATCCTTAAATCCACGGTAGAAAATTAAGTAAAACAATGACTTGGAACAAGTACTTTCGTAGTATATTCTACATTTTCAACTTCACGCTGAATATAAAAGAAGTTGATAGGGCTTTATATAGAAAATCAGAAAGAGGAGGCGGGGTTACAGTATTGTATATAAAGGCCTGTCAACTTCTTTTATATACAGCGTGAACTTGAAAATGTAGAATATACTACGAAAGTAATTGTTCCAAGTCCCAGTTTCACTTACCTCTCTACTGTGGAATTAAGGATATACATATATGTATACTATGTGTGTGTGTTCGTCTAATTTTATCAAAGAAAGAATAAAAAAAATAATACATCTAATCATAGAGGTCTTGCAGAACACTTGCCAAGCACAAAGTTTTAGTCCGGGTTAGATTTCAATACAATACGAACTATCCCTTCCAGTAAATTTCGCATTTGGCATTCAGGTCTCAGAAGGAGGAAGAGGCGGGAAGAAGAGTGGCTGGAGACATGAAAGCAGAGGAGAAGGGAGTGCAAAGTGTAAAGGAAGAACCGGAGAGATACAAAGAACGAATGAAGGACCAGCGGAGGAGTAATGGAATTCGAAATCATCGAAAATCCAATGAATTAGAACAGAGGAATGATTAATAGATATTTGTACTTTCATGAAGAGGAAATAATTATCTGGATTCCAGAGAGAGAGAGAGAGAGAGAGAGAGAGAGAGAGAGAGAGAGAGAGAGAGAGAGAGAGAAATGGAACGGCATGCCAGTACTGGAATGGAATTACAATCGTATCTCTCTCCCAACAAAGCGTAGAGAACCACACCACTCTACATTAATTTCACCCCAGGATAGACATTCTTGCGTGTATGCATTGAATTTACCAGGGGCTAATATACTTGAATCTATCTCGCACTGCCCTCCTTGACAGAGCAATACACTTGGTAACCAGACACTCTGAAACGTATTACATGCGTATCTGAAAGGCTTTATATTTAAGTTATGGAAGCTGTTAAAGACTGTCCAAAGCGTCATCGTCTTGGCAGAAATCACTCTGCGCTTGACTGTCTCAATTTGTGATGTTCACAGATCACAAGAACGAAAAAATACCTACGAATATTGGAAAAAAAACTCATATAACCAAATACGTAAAAAAATCAAATGATAAACACGGATTATTGTATTATAGACAGAGTAAATGCATATTTTTGAGAGACACTGAATCTAACGGTCGAAGTTTTTTTTACCTAGTGTTTTTATAAGGTTATCCCCAGCTTTGTGTGTAAACTGAGGAAAAATATAAGTTCTCCAAAGACATAAATTTGACTACCTTAGCAATAACTTTTAATTAACAATAAACCGTTGATATTTTTACTTATTAATTAAATAGTGCTCAGTGCTATATACTATACTAAAAAGACATTTGTGTGCTTACCCTCGGGATTCTGAGAAATTTAAAAAAAAGACATATAATGAGGATTATGTGGAAATAAAAGACGATTATGCAAATGTATCTTTTCCTGAAATTCGAAAATATATTTCGTTTGCTTGAGTGATATTCGGATAAGATGGACTACACAGCCCTACACACTTCCTAACTAAGTTCTAGGAATATAAGCCGTGAACATGAGGAATTTGGTCTAAACTTTGATTATGACATCGAAATTCTGTTGCGTGTGACTTCACTAGCGAGGGACTTAGCGTTACGATATGAAAAAGAAATAAATAAATACATAACAATTTCATGGTTCATAAATTGACCATTATAAAATATGGTCTCTACGTCAACATAAGACTAGTTGTTAATTTCTTGAAAGATAAACGATATAGGAAAGAATAATAAAATAAGGAGATGAAGAGGAAGACAAGATATTATCGCTAGGCAATGAATAAGGCAATCATCCAGAATGGTTTCAAATCTAACATAGCTTATCCTTCGAGGTGTCTGGCCTGGCAGAAATCCAGTTCAAAGAACATTCTCGTTATCTTTGCATGAAAATCTCTCTCTCTCTCTCTCTCTCTCTCTCTCTCTCTCTCTCTCGTCCCTGGTGGTTT
>NC_061096.1:18128549-18171049 GCF_015104395.2 Macrobrachium nipponense
GCCTCAGCCCATGAAACTTTCAGCCAAGGCCCGGTGGTGGCCAGGGGCGTCTCTTGGGGGGCGGCAGGGTAGGGCGGGGGAACCGCTTGCCTGCTCAAGACACAGATGGTCCCCCTAAAAACTTGGTTTGCCCCTCTAGCCTTTGAAATAATAATAATAATAATAATAATAATAATAATAATAATAATAATAATAACATATGCTGGAAGAAGACCTTCATTAATACAAGTTTTATTGAAAATATTGGCTGTTTCAGTCGCGTTTATTTTGTAGAGAATTTTTTTCTATTCTTCTTATTACTGACTTTTCTTCTGTATTCAAGTTGGCTATTAAAACGCCAAATGGGGATTCATGTCAAAAACGTGGCATTTCTCAAATTGAATGTATTATACAAAATGCAGTACTAATTTGATCTTGAGCCTAGTTGACAAAAGATACAAAATGATTCATTCTGGATTCCTCTTGCTCAAGGGCGTCTGCTCCTCTCTCTCTCTCTCTCCTTCTTGCAACGTTTCGTCCTTAAACACAGGACATCGTCGGGTAGGTGTTGTGGGACGGAAGTTCTTACGGGAGTCCTACGGCATAACCCAGAAGGAAATCGCCGGGCAGGTGTTGTGGGACGGAAGTTCTTACTGGAGTCCTACGGTATATATAGTCTGTTGCACAGCATGGATAAGGACCCCATGCTATGCAACAGACTATATAGTACACCATAGGACTTCCGTAAGAACTCGTCTTGCGTAAAAGTTATCATGTTATTTGTTAAGAATTTTGTGCTTAGTGTTAACTGTCACATCGACGATGGTTTCCAAGAGACCCCTCTCGCCTGGTATCCCTAAGGAGGACCCGCCCGCCGACGACGATCAAGACTTCGCAACAGTCTGCAAGAAAAAGAAAAAGAAACAAAAGAAGACCCCGGCACCCTACAACAACAGCAACAACCAGCTCCCCTCCACATCGGCACCAAACACTAGGCCAGACGTCGTATGCAGCAGCGCTTGGCTCTCGAGAGGAAGTACTCCGGAGCTAATATAACACCCACAACAAACCTGAGGGGAGAATTTACCATAACCACAAGAGATCAGAATTTGGCTGAACTGCTTAAGAACGACATCTTGTGCATGCTACTTGATCCCGCTTTAAAAATCACCAAGGGGATGATCTGCAAAGTCCCCAAATACGTCACCATCGATCGAATTCTCGAAGTGCCCAACATCATGAGTGCCAAGAGATGCAAAGCGAAGAATGGTGAGGAAACCCTGAAGATAGAAGCCACCTTCAAAGGGTAAACCTCGGGATCCTTGGCATCTACCAGATTGAAGCCTTCTTACCAGAACCTCTCTTAGATGCTGCTAGTGTCAGAGGTTTGGGCATCACAAGAACGAGGGCACGTCCCACCACATAAGTGGGATATGCAGCCAGAACCATGAAACGGAAGTGTGCCTGACGAAATACGAGGCAAAAGGCCACACTGTCGCCCGATGTCCCAACTGTAAGAAGCAACACCATACTTGGTTTACTGGATGTCCTGCTAGACTAGAAAAGATTTGGAAGTCGAAGGGCATCCGTCCCCCACCTGCAAGACCTTATAAAGCGACTACCATCGCAGCCCAGGAGACCTCCAACCAACCCCGAGTAGATTCGACCTAAGGACGAATCAGTCTCCTGCGCCTGAAACCACTCAACCTTCATTTTCCCAACCTCCTCAACCCTGGTATTGTATTCCCAACCCCTTACCACCACATTCCCGCTCCCCAACCTCCACCAACCCCTATGGCAATTCCCCCAACCCCTACACCGCCAGTGGTTCCTGTTTCACGAGTCATATCAGGAACCTAGACAGAACCACCGCCAGCCCACAGGGAAACTGTCTGCAGTATTTTTGAATGGATCAACTCAGACCAAACTAGAAGTCACTGATAAATAACTCTCAAAGGTCCTTCTCACCGTCAAGAAGCTTAAATACCTCCTGAACACGGCAATTACAGAAGACAGAAAAGGCTTTTCAAAAACGCTGGCAGATTCAGTGACGTTATGAACTACGAGATCGACCCTCCGGATCACCTCATCGGGAGAGAGTATCGTTTTCTCTATACGAGTAATTGTTAACTAATTAGTTGGCAATTATCTCCTTTTTTTCTACTTCTAAACAACCTTCCTTTCTCCTCAGTTTTTCGTCCCCTCACGTCTAACGACCGAAATTTTTCAACTATCACTCAAACTACCGCTTACGCTGTTACTAACTTGTTTTGCTGTTTCTAAAACATATATTTTCGTTATTCCTTCATCGGCCTCTACCACTAACGATCGATGTTAGTTTTCTTTGCTCGAGTAATGGAAAATCGTATTTCAACTCTATAGAATTTTTGCTTTATTTCCGTTTTTCTCCAACGATAATTACTCCGATTTTCCTTACTGGCTATCTCTGACTCGCCAGTACTCTCTGCTATCGTTCTTTTTCTCCTACTGATGGGTGCCTTGGGGCTCAAAGTGGGGTTTGTAAACTCGGCTGTTAACATTTCATTTCACTTTTTCAAACATACCATTTCATTTTCATACCCATATGATCATTATAAAGGCTCATCTCATATCCTAAAATCTTATCTTTTCACCTGCAAAAATATTCAAAAGACCCACGGGCTGCTCTAATAGCAAGAGCCCGTGCTGGCATAAGGCCAACTTAATCTTCAACAACAATGTAAGAACTTCAGTCCCACAACACCTGCCCCACAATATCCTTCTGGGTTTAAGGACGAAACGCTGCAACTGGAGAAGAAGAAGGTAAAGAAGGAAGGAGAGAGACGAGAAGGTGAAGAAGAATGAGATGAGAGAGAGAGAGAGAGAGAGAGAGAGAGAGAGGAGCAGACGCCCCTGAGCAAGGGGAATCCAGAATGAGTCATTTAGTATCTTTTGTCAATTAGGCTTAAGATCAAATTTGTACTGCATTTCGTTTAATATATTCAATTTGACAAATACCATGTTTTTGACATGAATCCCCATTTGGCGTTTGACTAGCCAATTTGAATACAGAAGAAAAGTAAATAATAAGAAGAATAGGGAAACTTCTATACAAAATAAACGCGACTGACATAGCCATTATTTTCAATAAAACCTGAATAATAATAGTAATAATAATAATAATAATAAAGTCCACTCCAAGGTGTGTGTGTGTGTGTGTGTGCTTGTTTGTGGTGTTTTAGGATGTCGACTGGAAAGGGGCATTTGGTTGAAACTACGTACCTAGACTTGATTGCGTTCTAGTTTGTCAGGAGTGCATGAGACGGTGAGGTAGAAGCAGTGCTGCCTAATTTTGGCTAGATCTCGTTATTTTTCATGAGTTTTAGCAGAGAAATAATGCTCCCATCCATTAGTCGAAAACGTTTGCTGCTTTGTTAACTCAATGCAGCTCTTAAATGGTTTCAAAATGTTCTAAAATGCGCACAAAAATTTTTCGGGGGCTTACAGTGCCCCGCTTCGCTCGCCACCCCACCCATACCATAAGCTCTAAACCTTTGCCCTCTCTCCTCCCCTCCAAGAAAAATCTGGAATGACGCCACTGGTGGTGGTGTGTCCTATATGGTCGCCAGACGCACGATCATTGAAGGGTCGATGATCAACATGCCAATTTGCAGCCCTCTAGCCTCAGTAGTTATTAAGATCCGAGGGCTTCCAGAAAAAGAGAGAACAGACAGACAAAGCCGTCAAAACAGCTTTCTTTTACAGAAAAATAAAAAAGCATCTAAGCAATAATCAATTTAATTTACATTTTTAATTTAGTACATTCAATTTGTGTTTGCAACTCAAACTAAGCGAAAGGGTGGCTACAATATTTGAAGCATTTACTCCCGGAGACTGAAGTAAGAACCTACTAATTCACACACTTGAATGAAGTTTAAGTCTTCAAACGGAATAGAATATGGCGAAGCCACAATGCCTGGCTCCTCAGAATGCAATTTTCATTACGTATCTTAAGAAGAATAAACAGGTGATGCTTCGGGCTAAAGAAGGACTACAAACTTAGGAGCCACCGTTGACATACTATATTAGGTTATAAGACCTTTTTTTCATTGTTTTTTATTTTTAAGATGGGTGTTTCTTATTTCAGTTTTGTTACTGGGGAAAAAACTTTAAGAAGTGCTCTAGCGCCTGATGTGGTAATGGTGGAAGAAGTATGTAATTAATATTACTTTCACTGTGCTATAAGCAGTCGTCGCTTCGCCCTAAATTTTTCCCTCCAATTTTCAGTGTTCAAAAGACAATAATTAAGATGAGATAGTAATTAGTCAAATGGCCAAAAAATTCTGGGATTTCAACAGTTGAACCTCAAAAAGGAATGCCATGGATATATTAAATTACCAAAATATTGTTTACCTTAGTCGTTTACAAGTGCAAACTGGTTATTAGGCGAAGAATTTTAAGAAGTTGTTAAATGGTTTGGAGACAAAATAGAATAATCACTGACAATAAAATTGTCATAAAATTATTAAAATCATAAAGAAATGACTGTTTCCCAGGGGAAAAGCCTCGTGATTGTATGAAATCAATATATACATGTATGTATATATGTATATGTGTATATATATGTATGAATGTATAATATATATATATATATATATATATATATATATATATATATATATATAAACTGAAACAAAATGCGAGATTATAATAATGTTCTACATTTATGTAATATACAGAATGAAATTACAGGAGCTTGGATTTTGTATTGCTAATGTATGTCCATCACAAACTGATGCTGCATCAGAACTTTGTGAAGTTCCAATTCACAGCTGAAATAGTTATATGAAATGAAAATATTTAATGTCCGCGCTTACATTTGTTAACTTAACAATGATAAAAATTTAATGAAAAAAAAAAACATACATACCGTACGATTCTAATTCTGCACAAAAATGGGGGTCCTAATTATAAGAAATATTGACTGTTCTCTTGTGACCAAATGGTGTTTGTTAGGTGAGCTTTATGACTTACTTGTAATTTGTCATCAAAGGTTCGGGAGAAGTTTTCACGAACACATATCACCAAGTGTTAGGAAAATTTCAATGCAAATTACTAATTTTCAAATTATAAGTTGGAAAATTGTACCCTTACCCAAATACTTAAGTGTGGATAATCCACACTTTACACTACTCTTACTAATACTTAAACTTTCTAAACTATTCTCTACCATGGTTAGCTAGCTAACTGCCCTCCCTCTTCTTTTACCCATCTTACCTATCAGCTAAAAAAAAAGGAAAAAAATATATAATAATAGGCATTTCAGGGTTTAAAAGATTTGTACGGAAATTAATGAAAGCCTATTCATTCCTTTTAATACTAGATATATTTAGTGTGTGCTTACTGAACAGGGTCACAGAACGATGCGTTTTACTTGGTATTGAAAAAAATAAAAAACAAATCAAAAATTGGGAACTTCATTTCAAACAACTCCTTGTCTTATTAATCTTGACGCTCACTCATCCTTTATAAAAAATAGTTTCTCTGAAATAGATCATGAGAAACAGACAACCGCAGGAGTATTTATTCAACCAGTAATCATATAGAAGACATAGAGAGTTAAAGTTTAAAAAAGGAATGAATATATAACCAATATATTTTCATAGGGAATGAATAGTACACATATAATTAGCAAATTCGTTAGTTGGTATAAATTGCACTTCTGGACAAGCATTAAGAAGGGCAAGAACAGAGCACCAGATAGGTTAACTGGTATCAAATTTAAAAGCAATAAATTAAGTAGCATATCTATAATCTCGGTTAACCCATATTCTTTGTCCCTTTTTGCTCCGTGGAACTGGTTTTGAATTTACTATCATTTTAATAATATAGGTTTTTCCTCTAGACCGCTACATTCTTTCATCCAAATTAGCAAGTAAACTATCAAAGAAAACTTAAATGTTCAACAAACAATAGCCACAAACGCCAGCTTCACACGGAATAACCAAGTTTTTACCGGTGCCTCGGGGAAACTGATTTTATTAATTTCAAGTAACAGTAACTTGGTAATTATGGCTTTAATTTCCAGCTCTGATTCGAAAACCATTTTTTTCTTGTTGTTGCTAATCTTGCAGTAAATGACAGCGGATTATAATTTTTCTAAATAACGTTATTTATATTTTCGTGTATAATTTTTTTCAGAAATCGTAATAATGATAGCGAAAAACTGTGCAATCGTGCAGGTTTTGTTAAAGAATGCCCTGAACATATTCCTATACCTTATGAATTTATTGTAAGGGGATGTTCAGACCTATTGCAAGTATATTGCAGAATATGATGACTTTTATATGTAGCATATTTTTACCTGATATTCCCAGTCGTCTTTTTCTACAAACGGTTCCCAAATTTACAAAAACCATCTTGTTATGGGACTCTTTTAAACGCATTTAGTGCTATTTTATCATAAATATATTCAAAACCACATGCATTTTCGGAGTATCATGCTCCCTCCAAGTGTGAAGACGCTACGAGACTGTATCTGGTTTGGAATATATTTCATATCCAATTTGTGGCTTTCAAAGTTCGATACTGATCTGTTATCATTATCATCAATAATATATAGATTGTAAATTTTATTTTCTATCTCCAGAGAAAATACCGACACTGATTATAAGTTGGTATTACATGGTATAAATTTTAGAATTTTAGCTATGGTATTATACTATGCTTCTCATTGTTGATGCATCAACGTATATTGGAATTACAACTCTCTTAATTTTCTATCACCTTGTTAATATGTATGTAAGAGAAATTTTACACAAATTTTACACAGGCTCCAAGGAGACAAAGAAAATGTAATTGTCACATAATCATCAAAGCTAGTCAATACGTAATTAATGTTGATGTTGAATTCCTCGGTTTCTACACCTAAGCACCTTCGGGTGAACTTTCGGCTCTTATCAGTCTTTTCCTTATCAGTCCCAAAGCATGTAAATCGTATTTAAGCGTATCATTGGTCAAATATCCTTATTTTCACAAGTCACTCCAAATTAATTGAGCTTCTTCTTCTTCCCACCGTTATTCTACATTAAGGGGTCAGTTGCCTGATGCGCCTTCTACACTGCCTTCTACAGAGGTATCATCCTCCACCAAACCTCCTCTCTACATATCTTCCTTCACTTTATCTCGCTATCTAATTCAAATTAATTGATACATGAATATAATCAAAGCAAATTTACTGTTAATCATTAGAATTAAACTAAAACAAAGCTAATTAGGAGGTTAATAAAAAAAACTTACTATTCCGGCTTTAAAAACCGCCGACGAGAAATTTAGTTCAAAAATTATTTTCAAAAATGAGAAGTAAGGACAGACTAGTAATTACCAAGTAAACTCAAAGGACCTCAACTTTCTCTGTTTTATGGAGAGAGAGAGAGAGAGAGAGAGAGAGAGAGAGAGAGAGAGAGAGAGAGAGAGAGAGAGAGAGAGAGAGAGGGGGGGGGGGGGAAGGGATGGCAGGGAAGGGGGGCATAAGCCTGACTGTTCCGAGATGACTTGAGTGTTCATTAACGTTGCGTTTCTGGAAGTGCTTAATTTTTTTTCATACTTAATAGGCAGCAATATTTACAAAAAAAAAGCAAGAAAAACATTTTTCGTGAAATACTGCGTCACATGCTATGAGGAACAAATTTTAAGAAGCTCGTTTACAGTCTTTAAATGGCCACTCAAGTTTTTCTCTGGTAGTTCAGAAAAGCACCCAGAATTATTTTCTCCATATATATTTTTCATTCTCTTCATTCTATGGCCTACGAGTGACTACGAAAGCGAGCGAAAACTTCTCTCAATGTAATAACGTGGTAACTGCTTGTAAGTTCTTATAATAAACTTGAGTCATAAATACTTAACTGTTCTGGGGAAAAACATTTTCCCATGATATCTCTAACATGCGATAAATACCTCAACTATTCATTCATTACAGACCACCTTCTACTGCTCTACAGATATCATGCCAAATTTTATTTACGGAGCAAAAAGAGTCCTCTACCTCCCTAAATGGACACTGATTTCCAAATATGCGATGAACTTTCCTATCCGAATCCCTTTCGATGCGATGTGCATTTGACGTGACGGAATCTCGGTGAACAAATGTAGGAGATATAGAATAAGCTACCCGAAGTGGCTGCTAACCTGGACCTGCTCAAGCGAGCAATCGAAGCTCGAGACAACAAAAGCACTAAAGAGGTAGTACTCTTTTGGTTGGTGTAGGTATAGAGTGCCGCCACTGTGCCGCCGCCCTCTTGTGTAGTCTTGTTGCATTTTGGGAGTGAGTTTAGATCTACTTAAAAAAAAAAAAAATCTTAATTATCATTCGCGTGACTTCACCTGACGTGATTTTCAAGAATTTTCAGAAGATTCTGTTAAGCTTCAAATGTATTCTTAGCTGTTCCTAATAAGTTTCGTTGAATTCTCAGCTTGCTCGGATTAATCTATTAAGTTATATACAATTGATTAACGTTTTTAATATCATTCGCATGAGGTTACCCGAGGTGATTATCTAGTATTTCCAGAATATTCCTTTATCTTGAAAATTTATTCCTAATGGTTCCTAACGAGTTTCGTTGAATTCTTAATATACTCGAATTAATGTAGTTAGCTACAAGTGCCTCAGTAATCTAGATGTTGTGACTCCAGTTTTAATAGACTTAATCAATCAATACCAATAATCGGTTAAGTTGAAAACTTATTCCTAACTGTTCCTGATGAGCTTCATTGCGGTTACTATTTTTATTTGTTCGAATGAATCTGTTTAGCTAAATACAATAGACTCACTCGCATACAAGATTTTAATCCAATCAATGAACGCCCTCCGCAATAAAACGAGGAAATGAGATGTCTGTGTTTTCCATATTTGTCTTCCTTGTGATCAAAATAATCCAGCGTGCGGCGAAGCACGATATGATAAAGGTGTCAGGTAAATAAAAGAAATCATCCCTCCGTGTAGGCAGTTACTTCTTTTTCATCCTACCACTCGTTTAATGTTGACGTTCGGATGGGTCTCTTTTAAACCCTTCCGGTGGATTTCCTTGGCTTTTAAAATGCCGCTTTGATGCATCTGCCTGAAGGTAAACACGGTCCTCATTATGTCGTGGACGCCTAGCTTAACAGGTAATCCAAATAAATGAGAATATATGAATTACCTTGCACAATAACTGGATAAATTTTATTAAAACATTAGATTTTATATACACATAAGGTGCATATGCAAATACAATTTATATAAATAAACACAAACACGTACACACACTATATATATATATATATATATATATATATATATATATATATATATATATATATATATATATATATATATCATTGAGAACAGATGTTCCTTGGGAAGAAAAGCTTCCTGCGAACAGAACATAGCTTAACAGTACGTATGATGACTACGAACATCCTCTCTCTCTCTCTCTCTATGATGTGCTGATGTAGCCTACATTTGAGTGTTTATTACTGAGGCTTCATGCTTTTATCTCTTTTCCTCTTTCCTTACCTCAGCTGAGACTGCAGTCATCGACCACCAGATACTTGTTTCGCTGCTTCAATCAACAAGAGACGTATCCCTTCCTTGTCAGCCGAAAGAAGTATTATTGTGCATGTTTTCTAACCGTCCCATAACAATTTGTTCACTCTCAAGAGGCATCATAGAAGGAAAATACCACTAGACAACTAAAAGGAACTTCTTGATGAAAGAAAGGAGCTGCGGGTATATATACGTCTCGATTATATAAAACTAGTAGGTCACAATCTCTAAATATTTTGACTGAATGAAGAATGCCAACCTCTCTCCTAGTAGAAACGCAACTGTCTATTAACAAAGTATTAGCTTATCAATGGAGAGGTCTATCTGATTGTTATGTCAACAAGTGTATTACACCTATTGACTGTACTACTGAGAAACGATTCTGAATTGTGAAGAAGAGATTAACAGGACATGAAATATCCCCATTGTATTTCAAGATACTGTATATCACAGAAATCATAGAGCTTTACATATGAATTGGAAATTAATAAGTAGTAATTTGGAAAGAATGATAATACTACGCGGAAGACTAGTAACCAGGCCCATTTTTGCCACATACAGTACTTCCCATCAATTTTAATTTATTCACATAACTGTTTCACAACAAACGCTTCATCCACGCATTTTCTCCTTTGCCTAAAACTTACTAGTAGTTGATCTTCGCCTATTTACCCTTATGGCAGCTGTCTGACTCCTTTAGTAGTCCTACCGTACACCTTTCAATATATACTGCGTAATATTATCCCCCAAATATTCTTGGTCACCATCCCAATTTGTGGCATTTTACAAGGGAACAACAAATACCCTGCCCCCCCCCCTCTCTCTCTCGCATATATATATATATATATATATATATATATATATATATATATATATATATATATATATATATATATATATATATATATATATATATATATATATATATATAAATTAGCAATAGATACTGAATGGTTTTGGAGCTTCAAGTTTACTGTCTTCGAAACATTCCTGAAAGTGGCAAGTCTCTTTTCTTGCATATCTTTTTATCAATCTTACAAATGATTGAAGAGATATACGTAAAACATCATCTTGCAGGATCGATTGGGATACGAAACCTGCACCTACCTAGCACTTTGCGCTCGTCTAGTAGTAATGTAAAAGTTAGCCTTCAATATATTTATTTAAGCCCACAAGCGTCATAGCCTCTTATAGAAAGTCACTAGTATACCAGAAACGTTGGAAATAGAAAAAACATCTATCGTTAACCTTTCACTATAAGCATAATGAAGTAACGGATTTTTATGATAATTTTTTTTAATGCTCTTTCATGTGAAGCTGTCTTGCTTTCGAATCGGTATTGGAAATAGCTTACTTGTATGAGCAAACCCACACTGCGTCAGATCAAATAAGCACAGGTAAAAGATGAACTTTTCCAGGTACCTACTATTCGGAGAGAGTATTTTTTACAAATCGTTTTTGCTGACTCTCCCAACGAACCAAAATGCCAGATGTGTCTTACGAAAGAAAGAGAGTATCTGGCTTGAAGCGTTAATGTTATATTGTGCTCTTGTACAATACCGTTTCAACTGATACCGGAACTTACGTCACTTACCCGTTAGATGAATGTAACATAAACCATGTCTATTTCCAGCTCTGGGTTTAACAAAAGCAGTCGTAGCTTAATTGGGTAACTGTCACAAGGAGTTTCCTGTGTGCGTGTCAATTTATTCTCTTATGAATATAATCATGTAAGAGAAACAGACTGACGCCTGACCTTACTTCATAAGCTGGTAATGAATTTACCTACCTTCTTCTACCAATTTCTAAACATTAAATACGATCGAGAAATTTCAACGCATAAAATCTATTCGTTTCTTCATTCATTCTTTAATTTCATTCTCTAGCTGCTGGGAGCCATGAATCCTCATAAGGAAATTCGTTCATATATCCCAGATGTGGAGATCGGTGGAATTGGTGGGTGGCCGGCCGGCCAGCCGTGTTTGTGAGGGCGTGAGAGAGAGAAAAAAAGAAAATATGGATCTAAAAAACAGCTAAATGTATTCCAGGTCACAACCTTGTCTATGGTTAGCGTTCTTGCGGTCCGTTCAAGTAGCTTTCTTCAACATATACATTCGAATGTTCCCACCAATTTCCTTAAAGAGGTTTAATAGTTCCTGTACACGATACAGGTTTACAATCTGTGAACTATATCAAATCCCATGGTCGCTATTATGCTTAATTACCATAAAGTACACACACACATACATTATATAATATATTATATATATTATATAATGCCTATATGTACAGCAATCGTGATCAATTTGATCAAATACCATGAAATTCAATTATAACTTAGCTTAGTTAGAAAGGCGAGACCAAACTAGGTTGTGGAACTTGCTCACAAACTGTAAAATTTACCGGTAAATATTCTTTATTGCTAATTAGTCTCATTAATCCAAAAATACACAGAAACAAAGCGTATCCTCGATGCCATGTAATTACCTCATGAATTACATTATCACTGTGAGTTAATACACATTTAATTATGCCTTCAGATACAACTATATACAATATATTATCTCATGTATTGGTGTATGTAGGTACATGTGCAATAATACATAATGCCCTCCTTCATAGAGAAATATATAAACGAGCATACTTAATTTTACAAGTGCAATATCCAGTCCCCTATTCGTTCAGCCTGTACGTACTTCCGAGGACCAGTGATGCTATCCAAATACTGTAATCAAATTCTCGATGTCCTCCACTGTGCTATTTCCATTTTATTCCTTGCTACATTAAATTTTATTTGTTTTAGTACTGAAAATTACAGAGAGAAAGAAATTAAAGTCCGGTTTCATCACGTTCAGTCAATACACTATACGAATTCATTGCGAATATTGATTGATAAACTTCAATGACTACCATATCCGTAATGCTTAAATAAATATGCATCTCTTTAATCACATTATATCAAACTGTGGAATTCCTATACAAATGAATACATATATAAATATGTATTCAAACACTAAATGTTTATATATATATATATATATATATATATATATATATATATATATATATATGTGTGTGTGTGTGTGTGTGTGTGTGTGTGTGTGTGTAATATAATCATATATAAATATAAATATAATTAAGTCCAAGTTCAGCCCCAATTGGGAGGGGGCAGTGAGAAGGTGATGGGAAGGGGGTGAAATGTAAAAACAACCAATACGACATATATTAGTGCATAATCCATAGTGACCCTCCTGATGTCCGTTATGTCCAAGTTCAGCCACGATAAGGAGCAGGATAAGAATGGTTGAGAAGGGGTGACACGTAAAAATAATAAAAAAAGACAGATATTAGTGTCTAATGCATAGTTTTCAAAGTCGCTGAGATGAATGGCGACACTCTTGATGCTCCGATAGGAAGGGCCGTGGAGAAGTTGGGAAGGTGTGACGTGAAATAATAACTGAAAACAATAAATATTAGTCTAATACATAGTTTCTGAGGTTGCTGATATGAATAGTGACATCCTCAAGCTCTTAAAGTCCAAGTTCAGCTTCAATAGGAATGGGGGTGGGGTTGGCACGGGGCGCAGGGATAAGCACCTGTCTTAACAAGACTGAGAGAGAGGGAGAGTTGATTCGTTATAATAAGAGATATCCCTGGGCAGTGCTGGGTTGGTCAGCTAATGTATGTATGTATGTATGTATGTATGTGTATGTAATGTATGTATGTATGTTGTATGTATGTGATGTATATATGATATGTATGTGTGTGTGTGTGTATGTAGTATTATATATATATATATATATATTATATATATATATATATATATATATATATATCCCCATTTCCGTATCATTCCTGGCAGCACCCCCATTCAGTCTTTCTTATCTACCCTCAATACCAATTGCATTTATTCATAGGAGAGTAACAAAATCATATAATTAGCCGTTGTACCCACTCATAGAAATACCCAAACTCACACTCCCATGAATTCACTGTGCACCAACCCACCCACACACACACACACACACACACATATATATATATATATATATATATATATATATATATATATATATATATATATATACATATATATAGGGCTTTTCAAAATTAAAGCCCCTCCCCCTCTACAGCATAAACTAAAATTGATATGGACAAAAACAAAAGTAATTCAGAACAGGTATTTATTTAAGTTTCTCTCTGAGTATTTAATATTTTGTGTGGCCTCCATCTTCCTGTACCACAGCCTGCATTCTTGAAGGGTATGATTTCAGCAAATTGAAAAAAAAACTTAACTCAAACTCCATTTCCCTGAGCACTTCGATCACCTCTCTTTGCAAGTCGTCAAGGTTTGGTATACATCATAGTTCACTGTGCGTGCTTCAACACGATCCTATAAGATACTACCAATGTTTTCGCACACATTAAGGTCAGGGGAGCTACCTGGAAATTCACTTGATGAGAAGAAATCGATACCACTGTTTTGAAGCAGCTCCTGTGTCTGAAGAGCATTGAAACATGGTGCCTTATCATGCAAAAATGTGACTTCTTCATCAGATAACACAAATTCAGGATCTTTGAGGAAAGGAAATACTCCACCAGTTTCTCTGAAGTATTCACCATTCCATGACTGTCCTTTTTCTTTGATGATCCACATTAACATTTTGGCTGTGAAACAGAAAAAAATTCCCAAATATTCAGGAAATTTCACAACTTGGCAATAGCGCACGTAATCGCTGATATCATCCAACTTTGCAGCCCAAATCATGTCAATTTTATGATTTGGCTTCCAGACTGTGTAAATGGAGAAAGTCAGCTTCATCCAAATCTTTAAGAAATGAACCACAAAACCATGCACAGTCTTCTCTCTGTTGCTGAGTGATGTTGGGCTTGCTGATAACATGAAATGCCTTGATACCAGATTTTTTCAACTCACGATGTACAGCACTATAACTTCCCTTCTTTCCCCTTTTTGTTTCTAGTTCAAGCGCCAATTTACGCAAAGACTTTCTTGGTCTACCCAATGCCTCAGCTATGATGTCTTTGACTCCTGAGAAAGGACTTCAGGCCTTCCAAGATTCTCACTCTTTTCCCGATGACATTCATATGGATTTTTGTTCCAGTTTCTTTTAACAAAGGATTCATCTCTTTTAATGTATTTAGCTATCCAGGAACGTGAACTGAAGGATGCGCCAGCATCCCTGACCTCTCTGAAGGTTATAGCCCAGATTCAGTCAATCCATCTGATTTCCTACAAGTTGTTAGCCATGGCTGTATCCAACTCCATCACTCAGTCTGAAAATACAAGAAATGTGAAAGGAAAAATAGCTTAATAGAAACTTAAGATAATGTACTTGGAGATAGGCTATAGCAGAAAACTTCATAACTTTCCATTTGTTCTGTGGAAAGGGGGGCTCTAATTTCAAAACACCCAGTATATTTCATATATGCATAATATAATTATATAAAAATATATATCCATGCATATATATATTACATACATCATACATACATACATCATACATATATATATATATATATATTATATATATATATATATATATATATATATACATAGATATATTGGTGGGTGCATGGTGAATGGTGAATACATGGGAGTGTGAGTTTGGGTATTCCTATGAGTGGGTACAATGGCTCGTTTAGTTTCGTTACTCTCCTATGTATATATGCACTGGGTATTGGGGAAAGAAAGATAAGAAAGACTGAATGGAGGTCCTGCCAAGGAATGATATGGAAATCAGAATGTATATATATATATATATATATTATCTATATATATATATATATATATATATATATATATATATATTATATATATATATATATATATACACATCAACTGACCAACCCAGCACTGCCCAGGGGAATCTCTGATTATAACCAATCAACCCTCTCTCATTCTTGTTAAGATAGTTGCTTATTTCTACACCCAGTGCCAACCCCCCTGCCCCCCATTCCTATTGACGCTGAACTTGGACTTTAAGGGCTTGAGGAAAGTCACTATTCATCTCAGCAACTGCAAAAACTATCGATTAGACAAATATCTATTGTTTTCAGTTATTATTACACATCACGCCTTCCCACCCCCTTCCTATTGGAGCATCAAGAGTGTCACTATTCATCTCAGCGACTTTGAAACTATGCATTAGACACTAATATCTGTCGTTTTCTATTATTTTTACATGTAACTCCCTTCCTAACCCTTCTCATCCTGCTCCTTATTGGGGCTGAACTTGAAGTTAAAGGACATCAGGAGGGTCACTATTCTTCTCAGGGTCCTCGAAAACTATGGATTAGACACTGATATCTGTCATTTTGGTTGTTATTACATTTCACCCCCTTTCTGTCCCCTTCTCACCGCCCCCTCCCAATTGGGGGCATTTGGGGTGTCACTATTCTTCTCAGTGACCTCGAATACGATGGGTTTGTTCCAGCACTCTAAAGACTGCATGATGTTGTTCATCCGCCTTTGACCCAGCCTTACACTGGCTGCTACTGGGTCCTCAACCACAAGCAGAAAATCTTCCTTATTGATATCTGCAGCACGATAGATTGGGGTATTGTGCCAGCACTATGAAGCCTGTGTTTCTCCTGCTGCAAGCAATAGGTCGTGGCCAGCAGCAGACAGTATGTCACCAAATTCCATGATTCTCATGACAATCCATATAGCAATGCACCAGTGGTGCCAACAGAGAGCACACCTGATTTTCATTTGTATAGGAGTCATAAAGGCTAATATCAAATAATTGTATATGATTGGTCTGTTAGATATTGTGTAAGTTTCCTGGCCGCTGATTATTCAGCAATTCATATAAATACCACTGTAGTTCACTTATAAAGTATCATTTCAAGATCATACCTCTTGTCTTAATCAACTTCAGCTAAAGATTAAACATGAATATCTGTCATTTGGGTTATTTTTACATTTCACCTCCTTCCCACCCACTTCTCATACCCCTCTCAATCGGGGTTGAACTTGAACTTAAAGGGCATTGGGAGAGTCACTATTCTTCTCAGAGACCTCAAAAACTATGGATTAAACACTAATATCTGTTGTTTTGGTTATTTTTACATTTCACCCCTTCCCACCCCCACGCCCAGCCAGGGTTGAACTTGGACTTAAAGAGCATCGGGAGTGTCGCTATTCTTCTCAGCAACCTCAAAAACTATGGATTACCCACTAATATCTGTCGTTTTGGTTATTTTTACATTTCACCCCCTCCCACTCCTCTCTCATCTGCCTATCAATCGGGGCTGAATATCTGTCGCTTTCTGTAATTTTTTCATTTCTCCCCACTTCCACATCCAGCCCTTTGGTGCCAGTGATGTCTTTACCCCACCATGTTCATTCACAGAAAGTAAGTAGTATGTATAACAAGTTTGGTTGAAATTGCTCAATGCATTTCAAAGTGTATGTGGAACATGCACGCACACATACACACACCCATTTTTATATGTATGTATGTGTTTGTGTGTGTGTAAGTGTGTTTCATACATACTAAAAATTTATTGTATGTGTTTTTTGGGAAAGTAAAATCATGATTATGCATGAAATAGAAAATGTTAAGACTCATGGAACCCTATATATATATATATATATATATATATATATATATATATATATATATATATATATATATATATATATATATATATATGTATATATATAATATATAATATATATCATAACATAAAAATGAGATGTGATTATGTATAACCATATATAATACAATATAATATATATCATAACATAAAAATGAGAGAAGGTGATTATGTATAACCAATGATGAAAAGATTTGTCTAGTTTTTCTATATCCTCACAGAGAAAGGCGGGAGGAGAGAGACCTTACAGACCTTACAGACCTTACATCTTGTTCGGGTTGCCCCAGGTCCCTCAGTGTGAGGCACCTCTAATGTCTACCAGAGAGTTGCTAGTACATCTTCCGGTATATTTTGCATCTTCCAATCTTGGATGGTCTGGGATGCAGTTTAGATATTTGTCGAGCTTATTCTTAAACACATCTACGCTCACTCCTGATATATTCCTCAGATGAGCTGGCAACGCATTGAATAGACGCTGCATTATCGATGCTGGTGCGTAGTGGATTAATGTCCTGTGTGCTTTCCTTATTTTTCCTGGTATAGTTTTGGGCACTATTAATCTACCTCTGCTTGCTCTTTCTGATATTTTTAGTTCCATGATATTTTCTGCTATTCCTTCTATCTGTTTCCATGCCTGAATTATCATGTAGCGTTCTCTTCTCCTTTCTAGACTATATAATTTTAAGAATTGTAGTCTTTCCCAGTAGTCTAGGTCCTTAACTTCTTCTATTCTAGCTGTAAAGGACCTTTGTACACTCTCTATTTGTGCAATATCCTTTTGATAGTGTGGGTACCATATCATATTGCAATATTCAAGTGGACTACGAACATATGTTTTATAAAGCATAATCATGTGTTCAGCTTTTCTTGTTTTGAAGTGCCGTAACAACATTCCCATTTTTGCTTTACATTTTGCCAACAGAGTTGCTATTTGATCATTGCATAACATGTTCCTATTCATCATCACACCAAGGTCTTTAACTGCTTCCTTATTTGTGATGGTCTCATTATTAGGTCCCTTATATGCATATAGCTTTCTTTCTCTGTCTCCATAATTTATTGATTCAAATTTATCAGAGTTAAATACCATCCTATTTACCTCTGCCCAATCATATACTTTGTTAAGGTCTCTTTGTAGAGCGTTCCTATCTTCATCACAAGTAATTTCTCTACTTATTCTTGTGTCATCTGCGAAACTACTCACTACCGAATCCTTCACATTATTGTCTATGTCTTCAATCATAATAACAAACAGTATTGCAGCTAACACCGTACCTTGCGGCACACCGGATATTACCTTGACTTCATCCGATTTCTCGTCGTTTGCAATAACTATCTGTTTTCTGTTGTGTAAAAATTCTTTTAACCATCTTCCTACTTTATCCACGATATTGTGTTTTCTAATTTTCTTCGCTAATATATTATGGTCTACTTTATCAAAAGCTTTTGCAAAGTCTAAATAAACCACATCTGTTTCATTTCCGCTTTTCATATTTTTGAATATGTTCTCACGGTGGACTAACAGTTGGGTTTGTGTACTTTTTCCGGGTACGAAACCATGTTGTCCTTTATTAAACAAATTATTTTTTATTAAATGTTTCAGAGAGAGAGACGAGAGAGAGAGAGAGAGAAGAGAGAGAGACGTTCACGAAACTTAGTAGCCACCAAACACATCCAAAGCTGGCGTCTCAGCCAAGTTAGATCTGGAGAGATTCTAAGCATTCTCAGCACTGATGGCCGTCGCTCTCTCCAATATATAACTAAAAGATGAGAGTATTGAAATACTTTAACGCCTCGACAATCAATATTTATGTTACGGCCGAACCCTGTTATACCCAGCGTTGTATTGGGTTTCTTATTTTCGCTGATGTAAGGCAGAGTGAACGGTGACGGTGGAAGATCAATCAGGGACAATCAAAATCGACTTTCGCCGGGTACAGAGAGAGAGAGAGAGAGAGAGAGAGAGAGAGAGAGAGAGAGAGAGAGAGGAGGGGGGAATAAGGGGCATTCTTCAGTTTTACTACCTCTAATGCTTGCATACATACTATTCGAAGAAATTGCTTCCTATCCCTTGAGTAAATGAGCACATAATTAAATATGAAGTGGAACATGCAATCTTTTTTTTCAATATGCATTTTCAATACTATAAAAATATAGTAAACGTAATCGCCGTCGTATCTACAAAAAAAAAAAAGTCTCAGCTTTAAAATTGTAAAGATGAATTTACGCATACCAGTCAAGAGATTAATTCATACATGAATTCTTCATGAGTTTGATCAAGGTAGGTCTATATAGCAATGTGGAAGTCAGTTTTATTTCTTATCATTTACTTTTATTAGTAGTAGTAGTTATTGTGCAACACTTACATTATCATTCACTTCTTTTTCCACTGCTATTATGAACATGATTTTAATCAGAATTATCATCACCATCGCCTTCATGATAACTACAGACAGCAACGATAACAGCATCAAAAGGATGAATTCATAACAGGGTAACCTGAATTGCAGCTCCATGGACCGTGTACAATTTCCCGCCCAGTATGTTCTCTAAGGTTGTCAAGAGATCAAAGAGGACTGTATCTGGGGATGATATCAGCTGTTAATTCAATAAATGGCTGGCTTCTCTTAATGGCTGGCTTATTTGTATGTTTATTACATTCATAATATCAGCAGATCCTGTGTAAAGGCTAAATTCCAATCTTGTGTCAAATTAATTCTTTGGATTGGGTCGTAAATTAGGTAATAATAATTTGCTTGCCATTCTACACTAAATTAATCAATTTACTCTTCGAGGAAGTAAGTCTGGAACGTCTTGAAGTTGTGCTCAATTGGAGAATTTTACGCTATGGGATGTTTTATTTTGACCTTGTTTACTTCTTGATTCTTATTTCGTTCTGATGCTCATTTACCTATGATATTTTCATTGACAGTGACGGCTTTGTTGCCTTCAAACACTGTTTAGTCATCAATGTGAGCGAGCATCACTTTATCACAAACAATTGATGTTTTTAAAGGTTTTCCTCCAGCAACCTGAAAGGTATGGCTTTTATTAGCTAAATATCTACCTACCTACAGATATCTTGTATTTTGATGTTGCAACTGAGCTACTCTTAAAATTTATAATTTTCTACAGAGAACGGTTGCACTCAATTATTCTTTTACGAGACAAAGTTGTTTAGAAATGTATGAGATTTACTTTCGCTTAATATATGATAATCCTGGTAATGACTGAGGAAGATTGGAGGCTGAGAATGTACCCTTATAAATAGTATTAGTATATAGCTAAAACAGAAAACAATCCCTTTTCTATATTCTCACAGTGCTCACCTGAAGGATTATTTGGTTAACAGATCGAAATATTCCGCAACATGAAGAAGCTGGATAGTTAAGACCAAAGGAATTCTATGTAAAACCAAGCAAAAGTGTACAGCAGCTGAGGGGTGATCATCTGCGAAAAAGGCACTCTAAAGCGATGGATATGAACTAATAATGAATAGTACTTTATTTATTTGTGTACTTTCTTCTGACCTTTCAATGTGTCTATGAAGAGAAATTTAAGGCTGCAGGACTAAAAGGGAAATCTCTCTGAGAGTTTATATACACCTATGTCAGAAGTTACTCGTGGAGAACGTTAAGTAATATATTTAAAAAACTGACAACTGGGTAAATACTCGATCGGTCACCTTCGCTAGTGTTTTTTAAGATTTCATTGGTTATAATACTGAGGCAACGTAAATCAATAAGCTCAATACATGGGTCGACTTTCGACAGGCAGTATTTGCCTGTGTGGACAATCAGTCATTGACTATTCTATAAAAAAAAAATAGATAACTAAATAACTATGTGACCATATTTAACACTTCTTTCCCCTTTCATTTCATCCTTTATTATTTAGGTTTTGTTGCAATACCGAAAATCAGTAACAGACAAATGCTAACTACTATGACACGTATGATGAGATTTTTACAGCTCCATGAATCAACTGTTTTTCAGCTATTATCAGTATGATGACTATAATTTCATTAGAATTCTGTGTCTGGGAACATCTTATAGGAATATCACAAAAAAGAAAAAAAAAATTCAAATGAGTCGACAGAGAAGGATACAGCAAAATGCAAAAAGTGAAGTTACTGAAGCTCTTGCCTAGCCTTGTCGCAAGCGGACACCTCAACAAGAATTTATCAGACTCCAAAGAAAAAAAGACCGAGTAATGGCCCACCCAAAATGAGGAAAGTGCTATGTTAAAGAGTAAACAATCTTCAGTTGCACACAATATTGATCTGCCAGATCATCACTTTTAAATTTTTTTCTCTAATATATGACCAGCTGTATTTAAATTTTATATTTTTGCATCCTTTTTGCATCCAAGTTGCAAAGAATGCACGACCCATAGCGAGTGGGTAATTTTTTTTTATCAGCAAGGCAAACAATCACAGGCAAAAAGATGATACTGGGTTATTAGATACTAACGAAACCGCTCTGGAAAAATAACAAATATTTTAATGAACATCATTTATAAGCAACACGTACAAAGAGATACAAGGCCTTTATTTTCTGAATAGCCTGGTTCAGAGATATTGTATTCGTGAGTTGTTAATTGGACATAGTATTGTGTAAGTGTATGCCTGTTAGAGAGAGAGAGAGAGGAGAGAGAGAGAGAGAGGGAGAAAAAAACTGGAGTCTATCTATTTTCCTATCAGATTATCGTTAGCCGTACGAGAGAGAGAGACGAGAGATGGGAGAAAAAAAGGAGTCTATCCCTATTTTTCCTATCAGATTATCGTTAGCCGTACGAGAGAGAGAGAGAGAGAGAGAGAGAGAGAGAGAGAAGAGAGAAGGAGCATTGAAGAGAGAGAGAGCATTAATACTTCCTAATGCAAAAACGAGCAGACTTCACTTTACGCATCAACTACTACTTACAGGCATTTAAATATTCATATAACTATATATATCTATACATACATACATACATATATATGTGTGTGTGTCTGCGCGCACGAGCACGGACTAAGCAGACGAGAAGATAGTAAGATTCTACGATGAGATCATGGCGGCATTGACGAGATCGGGGATATGTGAGGGAAGGAGGAGAGAATAAATTAAGGCGTGGCATGAGCGAAAGGTACGGTGAAATGAGAACCGAATTTACTTGAGGTTTAGTTGCATGACAGAGGAGACGATCATGTGCAGGTCTACGGAGGATGAATGGGATAGTCAAGAAGAATCAAGAGAGAGAAACATTTTTATTGCTGTATATGAAAGTAATTGCAAAGAAATGGATTACTTCATAGACAGCTCTAAGAATAATAATAATAAAAAAAAATGGAATAGATGCTGTGGAAAGCGATGCTTCGCTCTGTCTGTGGAGCTACTGTTTTGAATATAGAAGGGAAAGCAGAAGGGATGCAGGGTTGTATGATGCACGAACAGAAAGTAGGGTTGTTGTATTACTGAAAATGCTTCTGGACGTGACTGCTGAGGTAAATAAGAGGGCAAATGACATGCTAAAGAAAGCAAACACCGGGGACTGATAGGATTATAAGTTTCATAATGTGGTGCGGTGGTGAAAGTGCGACTGAGAGGCAGACCAGTGTTTGAACTGATAAAGCTTAAAAGAAACAGGCAAGAGGGAGTTGACGGAGAGGGTAATCAGAATGATAAGGACCTAACATTATGTAGTATACAACGGAAGGTGCAGAGTAAGATTTTGATTGGTAACGTAAAACAGATGACGATGGACTGATAGGGATGAGTACCGCTGGTTTAAAAATGAAAATGTATGTGTATCACGTGTTTGTTATGACCTGGAAAAGTTATAGGAAAGAAACGGTATGGAAGCAATGTGATGTGAGGTGAGGTATAGGAGTTAAGTTGCTGAGATAGATTGAAAGGTTTTACCACTGAAGAAAAGTGTCTGTTAGAACACTTAGGGTAGTGACTGGTTTGGTGTAAAACAGGGTCTGAAACCAGAAGTGCTGCCTACATGGCTGCGCAATATGTTTATGGATGGAGTATTGCTAGAAGTCAGAGAAAGGATAGTAGATGCAGGATAGAATAACATCAGGGACTGTAGTGGAATGGTTAACATCTGCAGATGATACAATACTGGCTGGAGATAGCACAGAAAACCTACAGGAACTAGAGAAATAGTTTGAAAATGCAAGAGGAGGATGTTTTAGAGTAAATGAGAGAAACAGCATAAGTATTAGGATCTATAGAAATCGGGAAGATGAACAACAAATATTTCTTGGAATGGTGGAAGAACGGAATACATATCTTTTATAAAAGTTATGATAAGGAATATAAAATCAGGTCGTCTGCTTACACTTTTATGCAAAACATTAATTTTCAAGCTTACAAGAATAGACTACTATTTAATACCCGTAAAGGAAGATTTTGTACAAAAAATACTTATTATACTACAAAACCTAAAATATACAACTGCACGGGTTGCTTTAAACTATTCATCAATAAAAATAAAGTATCTGGCAGCAGTACTGTATAATGAAAGGAACCATTTTTTTTAATGCAAGATTACAATGTTTATTTCTACAGTTTTCACAGAAAAAAATAATAATTCTTTTAGAATTCTTCATTAAGAAACATCTAGAGGCATAAAAATCACACGAAAAAAATCGTTTTTACTTTCAAGTAATTTTGTATGCAAATACATTCTAACTATACGGATGGTTCTCTACTTTCTAGCTTTGTCAAGAAAAAAACCTGGACATTTCAGATTATTTCGCTCAACAGAAAGTCCGAGGATTTCTGCTTTTATAAATTTAGATTATCATATCTCTAGCGTTTTCAGGAACAAGCCAAAGGATGCTCATAATCATTTTTAAAGTTCACTAAACTTATAAGGAAGAAAAGAGCTGTATGCTTATACATGAAATTCTACTGCCTACTTTACCAGATGTATATGTATTTGTAACAACCTCTTACCATTTCGATTTCTTCACATTTTTTTGGATACGGTTGTCAGTGACAATCCTTGAGTCCGTAATGAAGATCAAATGGGGAAGCCCCAACTTCGAACTAGCGTGCAATACATCGACCACGAAGAATATCTGCCCCCGTGACCGCGTACTTAAGCCCAACCCAAGCTCAATCCAGTGTAAACGAGTTTGATAATCCCCATTGCTAGTTTGGGTTTCTTCATTTGATATTCCGAATTCAGGGCTGAATGGTAACACCCGTATCCAGTAAGTATGAAAAAAGAAAATGGAAATGTTATGACGCCACTGTACCTATTGCCAATACACACACACACACACACTATATATATATATATATATATATATATATATATATATATATATATATATATATATATATATATATTATATGCGCGTATGTGTATATTACGTTTGTGTGTATTATGCAGATGAGCTTCCAGTTCATGTGTATGAAGTGACCAAAAGATGAATGTACTAAGTGATGTTTGTTTTTCTCTGGAGCCGCCCCTTTCAAGAGAAAACTTTTTTGTTGTCTGCACATGGATATGCATGTGTGTGTCTGTGGTTACGTTTTCAATCGTGCCGTTTTAGTAATCGAAAATAAAACAGGCGTTGGTTTTCTTACGGTTTTCTCAGGATTTGTCTTAGCCTGATCTTTGTAAGAATGAAATTAATATCATGCATAAAAGGACGCATTACTTTCGCTTAAATGTTATGGCCAGCTTAATATAACAGCACCTGGTCTCTTGTCATGGTTTCTCATATCTTCATACATTATTTTCTTTTATGGTCTTCATAAATGACCAACTTGAAATATGTCTTGCGTTTACGATTAAGGAATGTACATCTACAGAAACATTACCTATTTTTTAGTGCTTTGTTTCGTTGCTAATCTCATAGTACTATATTTAGCTCCAGTTTAAAGGCTATATATCCCAACATAGCGACAGAGAGAGAGAGAGAGAGAGAGAGAGAGAGAGAGAGAGAGAGAGAGAGAGAGAGAGAGAGAGAGAGAGAGAGAGAGAATTTACATATGCAAACACCGTTCTAACGCTTACGATAAAAGCAAACGAAAATGCTTGTACAAATTAAAGCTGCATTGTTCAGACCTACATAATTCGGTGGTAATATTAAACAGTTTTCGTGCTACGAGTTTCTTAGATTTATTTACATTCATCTTCAATCTCACCTTATTCCTCGTTAAATGCTGCTGACCTTAATTTTCAATGGAGGTAAATTTATTTTTCAAGACATTTTGATGTCCCTCTCAAACAGATGTGAAGTTTTTACGCTTTTTCATGGAATCATTTTTATGTTATTCATGGCATTCACGTATATGCGCGGAACTGTCAAAAAATAAGCTGCCATCTTGGACAACGGTTTCCCGCAAAATAGAAACCCATTTCAAGTAGAAGAGATAAAGCTGTCAAGAAGAGATAAAGCTGTCAAGAAAAGAGAAGGGCATAATACTGCTTAAAATGAAGCACAAGGATAAGACAAAAACACACGAATAGAATACGCGAATAACAACAACGAAAAATCCTACGGACAAGTTGTTTCTAACCACCTGAAACGCTGCACATAAAAAAAAAGGAAAACTAGTACAGGTGCAAATTGGTGACGCTCGGAAAAAATATGAAAGTTGACGAGCCATCAAAATCACTTGCAATACGAACAGATAAAAGCTATATCTTAAGAAAATAACGTGCACTTAAGATGTCCGAAGAGGATATCCTCTGACAAACTTTGAGAAAAGCAAACTCCTTGAAAAAACTAATTGTATCTAAAAGTCAGAAGGCTCACAATATTCCCGATTAACAGATGGAACAACAAATACTCTATACAGTAACCTCTGAAATACGGGGCAGGATAGTCATCGATTTCGTAAAACCAATATCAACAGCAAACTTCTCCTGCTGGGAAGTTCGGTAACTGCAAAGGAGATCAGTTTCATATCCGGTACAACAGTGTGGCAAAATCAGTAGTTTGGAGTAATACCCATTGTCGCCACTGCTTTGGATGTAACTAAGAAGATGGGAATCGTTAAATATCAAACTGTTTCTTGTAGGCATAGTTGGCATTAAGAGCCATCAAAGTAGATTCAAAGTGCTTACGTATATCAAGGAGTATCGATAAAATTTTCTCAAAATCTTAAGAGAAAACTGGAAGGCTAAAATTCAAACTTTCCTTTAGAACATGTACTACATCATTACACAAATCCCTCTCATTTTTATTAATACGTGAATAGAAGGCGGAAAAAATTGTGAGCTCCACAAATTGGCAACAGTGCCATGTTTGAAAATGTTATGAAAAACTACTCTGGATCTCCTCCAAACCATCTGCATTAATTTTCGTACATCTGGATCGCCTCCAAACCATCTGTATTAAATTTTCGTACAAGCTGTTAAATGTCTTTTGATAGAAAGGCAAGCAAAATAAGTAACTCGCATTAAATGTCATCACTGAGAAAGAAGCCGTGATCAAATGGTTCAAAGGTCTTAGAAGAAGTTCTATTTCGTCCTACCTGTTGGTCTATTCACTGAAGCAAAATAGCTCTGTTAGTTCCAAAGATGAGGTAACGATTAACATTAATTTTGGACATATCTAAAACAGGACAAAAGTATTTCCATTGCCATTAATGAGAATAACCAGTTTTTTTTCATTTATTTATTTTTGGAGGATGAGTTTTGATACTTTGAATATGTTGATTAATAAAGACAACAATCGTAATGGTACAGCAATAATAAGTGATGATAAACTGAAGAGACACTATCGTCGATCAGCAGAATGAGGAAGGGGAATTTCCTGCCATCCTCATCAATAACCTAGGTACAATGAATCATGTACAGTTTATCAAAAATGAAGAAAATTATCCTTAAAACTAAAATTAATATAACCAAATCTAAAGCGTGTTAGTAAATTAAGTGACTTATGAAAACTGAATTAAGTGACATATGAAATATTAAACAGGGGGAGGCAACGCCTTGACGTTGTTCCTTCCGGAGTACCCTACGTTGCACGAGTAACGCCCCAAAAATTACGCATATTTTATCTTAACGATGTACGGCGAAACAGGTAACGAGAAAGCGACTTGGGGGTGTTAAAAGTTATTCTTGGCGCCCTGTTTTTCTTGGCCATAGACTGAAAAGGGGTTATCATTTTCTAGCAAAATATTTTTAATCTATTTCCACAATTTTCCCCTAAAGAAGTAAAACTTTACAAAATTCGTGACGAAAATAGTCATGAAATACAATTAATAAAGCCGTAATAAGTTTACTTACATGATTTAGCTTGGGTAACAGGACTCAATAATTTCCGGTATAAAACCTGGACTTAGGAAGGATAACTCAAGGAGAAGAAGTCGCCTCTTGCTTTGAAAGGGTGTTTAAATACACACACACACACACACATACACACACACACACACACACATATATATATATATGTATATATATGTGTGATATATATATATATATATATATATATATATATATATATATATTTATATATTTATATTATATATATAAATTAAAAAAATAATATACACACCACACACCACAAACCAGTCGCGCAAGGCGCTTATTCACACGATGAACAAGATTAAGGGCAGGAATACGATGCCATACACATTTTGCTTTCATCCTACATTATTAAATGTAAAACTTGCATACAATATGACGATTTTAAAATTGTTGACCAAACAAAGGAACTCGAACTGTTGACTTTAGAAACGCTAAGCATCAAATTACGAGTTCCGACTCTAAACAACCATTGCTCTGCTGTCCCGTTGTTTTTAGCCAATATTTTCTGTCTTTTTTTGTGCCTCATGACGTTGTGTCCTTTTAGTAGTTTTTCTATATTTGATGCTGAAAGATTGGTTGTGTGGAGCTGTTTTCAGCTGATGACTTGTCTTTTGATTGTATGCGTTGGTGTTCTTTTTATGTGTATATATATTTATTTCTTCCGAGAGATTTAAACGTTCCTTTTTTTTGTACTTCTAGTCTCGATTTTAGTCAATGTGCATGTCATTCAAGTCTGAGCTGTAATTTTGCCATTAAGTTGATTTAGCTTTTTAAAGTACTGGATCTTGTAATCAGCTTTTATTTCACATTAACATAAATTTTTGGTAGAATATCCTGAAGATGTGGCATATATGTATATATATATGTGTATATATATACATACATACATACATACACATATCATAAGGATGTCGGAGCATGCTGCCATAAGGCACCACTTGGTCAGGAAGCTTACATAGCTTGAGCGCTATTCGCTAGACAGAAAAGGGTAGAGAATGAAAAAAAAATGGAAGCAATGGAAGGAAAAATGTGAATCTGAATGAGAATATCATGACTAAATTTTTTCCTGGAAGTGTAGAGATAAACGATACAAACGGAGATGGGCAACGAGAAGAAGTTTTAAATCGATGCAGTATTTTGAGGGGCCACTGAATCTGGATTGTGGCAGAGCTGGCTACTGATGGAGTTTATGTTAATCATAGATTGGCCAAGGAATAGAATGTCAAGAATGTGAGAATGACAGAAAAAGAGAAGTAAAGGAAAGGCTTCATATGTCAAGAGACATTTCCAGGAAGTTGGTTAATTGAAGCACCAATAAATCAAACAGGTAGTTGGAAGGTGCATGTTTAGTTTCATTGAAGAAAAATCTCTAAAAGTTAGTAAGTCAGCAATAATTTTTCATTTGTCTCTGGAGGAAAAAGTAATAAAAAACGAAAAGGAATTTTATAATACGCAACATTGTCCGAGAAGGTTCAAAAGTAATTGGAAAGAAATCCTAAGCGTGTTGGTTGAGAAACATCATAGAAACGAGCCATTATACGCTTTACTATGAATATGAGATTGTATGTGCCAGGTATTTGCTTTCATAACAAGACCATTTTCATTAAATCAAATACACATACTTTTTATGAAGCCAACGTGACTGGATGCTGTCTACCTATCAATAACATATTAGCCAAGTGCAACGACGAAAACTGCAATTCGAACACATCAGCAATTGGACTTCAGATCAATACTTTTACTAACAAACCTATGTTCAATAGCAAGCACAAGAGGCAGCCATCCCAATAATATTGACCATCACTATCAGTACTGGAATCATTCGGGTTCAAAAATATATTATTGGAATACTAATCAATCAATGTTACCTACTGGATGGCTGTGCATGACCAGAATATTGGTTTACCAAAATTTTCAAAGCAGATTTGCTTTACATTTGCTTTCTTAAAGTCAAAAGGAGATGTTTATCGTCAATTGGCCTTCCAGGGTAAAAAGGAAGTAGCTTACCGACTTCTATGAAATTCAACCGTATACCTTAAATTCATCTTGAATTAAATTAAATATCCTAAGCAAATCAATGACATTAAACTTTATTATTGAAGGGATAACACAAAGGTAAGGTAGCAAAATGTATGTATTTCCGATGTTGTGTAACGTCATATAATATTTACGAAGAAACTGTAAAGGAAAGATGGTCCTAAACCATTGGAAAAAAAAGTGGTATGAGCTGAACATCACAAAGATTACTTTCCAAAGAATGTATACGTTTATAAATACAACACAAACACATCAGCGAAATAACTACGCACTTGATTCTTAAAGTACTATTAGCAAAACTTAGTAGGAACCATCACAACGATTGTAAAAACGGACACCGAAAGAAAATAAAACCTAATGAACGCGTTTGCGATAGGAGGTAGTTAGTAACACTCAACATCCCCCTCTTTCAGAATATGTTTTGTTGCAGATCCAGACTCGCTTAGCCTTACACTCTCCTTTATAAGACATGAGCTTCAACCGAAAAATTGCAGTATGTAGCCGAATGTCGGCGTATCTGCACCTTAAGCCCCGTCCACATGGTCGAGCTCTTTGCTCGACGAACTCTGTTCGATGTGACGTCAGAAGCAGGAAACGTCAGAACCTTGCCGTTCTTTCTACGCTTCTAACGTCTCATCGAACAGAGTTCGTTGAGCAAAGCGACGTACTACCGAGGCAATAGCTATAGGAACGACGAAGACTAGATATTTGTTTTACTGCTTTATCTATTGTCCTTCCTTTTAAAACCCCCCTTTCTTTTTCCTTCCGAACTGGGTCATGACAATAGAATGCAAACCCCACTGACTTAAGTGATACAACGCAAGAAAAAAGCTCGAATGAACTTCGTTATCACAAGAATAAAAGTGGAAATTTCTTCAGCCTTACCTGTAACAACAATATATATCTGTCCTTCTTCAGCGATGAAGATGATCATAAATTAATACAAGTATCATTTCGTTGAATCCGCTGTAGATTACTAATATCTATAAGCCAAGCACTCTAAACGTTGAATAAAAGATTCGATTTATTAATCGATCTCGATGAGATCGTTCACCGGACTTTAAAGACCTCCATTAGCGAGGTTTCAGTGATTAACAGCCATATTTTTTATATTCCTTGAAAAAAATAATTCCATGCACATGTACTTCAGTTTTGGATAAAAGCACAATTATTCTTAGGGAAATAAACTTGACATCACAGAGCACACCCACGACGACTTGATCTCCCACTCCTGCAGTCGCTTACAACTGGTCAAAATTCCTCATTTCTTCTCTGCACCTTCTTTTCTGGCAGACTCGTTTTCTTATTTTATCCCTGGGTTGTCAATCTCATTGCTTCTAAGGAGAGCAGAAAACGAGTCTTCCAACTTCCTTTGTTCTTTAATCGTCTTGCCTTTTCTTCATGTTCAAGATCGTCCACTTCTAGCTTGGTCAATGCTTGAAATACTAATGAACTTTCTGCCTTCGATAAATTTTTTTCTTTCTATTTTAGGCGTTTTTTTATCGCTATTAATTAAAAATTCTACTTTGTTTGTCTTCATGATTTTTATAGCTTTTTTTTCGATACACTTGAAGTAATACGATACTACTAACGGATAAAGGTGAAAATTGGCAAGTGTATATTTTATAACCCTAAATAATTTTTACAATTATTATTTTGTACCCAAGTTCAATAGATCTGGTACTTATCATTTAAAAGTGAGTTTCCTATGCCAGAACCATCAAAATATCAGGTAATGGTTTTGAACGGAATAGTGACGTTAACCTATGACGATAATGAGGCACCACCCACACTGAAGAGAAGTTACATATGATATTAGTACCCACCCTACGCTTCAGCGATATCAATGATGACAATCAGGATTTGTCATCGTCCCCGTGATTGCATAATTATACTCAATAATCTTTTCATTATTATTATTATTATTATTATTATTATTATTATTATTATTATTATTATTATTATTATGTAAAGGATTCATCGCAACTTCCATAGGCTGCTGTTGGGACTAAGTTGTTAGCTAGGAATTCTTCCATTTTCTTGATATTCGTATTGTTTCTAATTTACAAATAAGACAATCCGGTTTGTTTTACGTCAGGTTTCGACACTATAGCCTTCTCTTTGCTGCAGCAAGAGATGAGTGTTGCCATGTAACTTTTACCCACTATAGAAATGAATTAACTATTCAAGGGTTTTCTCGCTCTTGCCACGAGTCTCGCTTGTATACGAAGTGGCAAGCCGTAGCACAAATGCAGTCTTGCAACCACGGGGACAATTTCATATCCTGCTGGCCATTCTCGAATTTGTTGAAGCCTACTGTGCATTCCAGAGGCCATGAAATAGTGTTTCTCGTAAACTACTTTTAAACCGATGTAAGGGTTTCCATGCTAATAAAGCAGTGAGTGTTTCTAACATTGTCCTAATTTATGGTAGTACACTGAACTGACAGATGTGCTTAGAAAACAGACCAACTTCTTGCCTTACTAAGACCGTTTCGATCAAGTGGTGCTTTATGACATATCTGTGACGCAGAGCCATCCCCCTTACCTATAAATTAAAACATAATTATTTTCAAAATTTATATATCATCATACAATATATTGATTTGCTTTAAAGTCTCGTATTGCCCAGGAGAGGTAAAACGACATTTAACCATAAATCAAACAACCATTTGATAAGGTATAGTGGAGGATTCGCTATACTGACGTCACTGATACACGTCCCCATTTTTGCGAACAGTTGGGTAGATAAGCTCAGCTTTAACCTCATTTTCTTAAGTAAAAGAAATTAATGAAACAAATATGGCAATATTGCCACAATACTTCCGGAAATTAGGACGAAGTTTGAAACACTGCTTTATTGGCATGGAAATCCATAAGTTGGTTTCAAAGATGTTAACAAAAATTACTGTCATGGCCTCTGAAATGCAAAGAAGACTTTGTAAGCATATCCATTCACCTGTTAATATTAGTGACTTAAACCCCGTAAAAACGGTCGAACTTTGCCCGACAGACTTTGTCTGATGTGACGTCAGAAGCGGAGAAACTGCGGATAAGGTTCTGACTTTTCCCGCTTCTGACGTCACATCTAAACACAGTTCGTCGGGCAATGTTCGACCGAGTGGACGGGGCTTTACTGCCTACTTGGTGGATGGGAGGAGCCTCATGACGTCATATTATGTTTATTTCATATTATGTTTTCTGTTATTTTCTCGGTTCCGGCATCGGCGACTTCATTTTACTCTCTAAATATCAAAACTATCGAACTTAGCTACAAAATAATGCTTGCAAAAATTAGGTAGGGTTATAAAACATACACTTGTCAACTTTCACCTTTATCCGATAAAAATTTCTTCCCGAAAAACAGCGTACCACCATCTCTGAATACCACAGTAACCCTTCAAGAAATAAGTACTTTTACTGTACCCCTCAAATTCAGCAGCACTTAAATTCAATGATTACCATACTATTTCTGTTCAGGTTCTGGTTATAGATAGTGTTAAACTTCCTGACAATACCACAGAGCTTAATCCTAAATACCTTCGCGTTCTCGACCGTTCAGAAAAAACTAAGCCATCAATCAGTCTAGTATCGTCAAAGTTGCTGATATTGTTATTTCTTTGCATTGTACGGTCCCGGCCATTTATCAAAAATCAATCTCTACGTGTAATATGCCAATGACTATAGAGTATACGCTGCCAAAGACTTGTCTAAAGATTATACAATCAGAAGCATTATCATTATCATTTGTTCTAAGGAGTCCACAATAATAAAAAATATTAAGAGTTCGTGTATAATTTAAAAACACTTTACAAAGCTTTCGAACCCTTCCCTGGGTTCATCTTCAGTCCATAAGATTTGGAACTGAAAATGAAACCAGGGAAGGGTTCGAAAGCTTTATAAAATGTTTTAAAATTATTTTTATTATTGTGGGCACATTAGAACATTATATATACTCTCGCGATAGAGTTTTTCCCAATCCAAATTATTATTATTATTATTATTATTATTATTATTATTATTATTATTATTATTATTATTATCATCATCATTGCTGTTAATCTAAACTTATACTCTGTCAAAATCGGTCCTACTGAAATATCAAGGCAATAACAAACAACGATCATAAGTGGTGATCGATACCCAGACCTCTCTCAGTTGAGAGACAAGGGCACAACCAAATAAGCACAGAGGCTCCATCTTCGTCTGCGACCCTTGAAAAGCATTTTGGGAATTAAGTAACATGAGTAAAATTTCAGTTAAAGAAATAAAAGATTTGTAACTGTAAAATAAATATAACTGAGTAAAAAGAATCAGATAACAAAATGGAATCTCTACCTTATTCCAAGGATACTAAGGATATGAGGAAGGTAACAACAAGCAATCTAAGTACTATTTCAACATGAACGAATACCTTATTCGTTATGATATACATATATATATATATATATATATATATATATATATATATATATATATGTATATATATATATATAATGTTACTGGCGCAAAGTGATTGTTTCCAAACTAACAAACAAACAGCATGTCTGAAAAAAATGGATTATTACCTTATAAGGATTCCTTTCCAGGTAAACAGAAAGGAAATTATATCAGCTGTGAAGTCAGGGCTTATTAAAATCCATTAATATTCGCGCAGATAGACACTTCCATAAGAATTCGTATTCATCGCGACTAAAATGACCAAAAATATGATTTAAATCATACTTCACTTCGGTTCACAAACCAAATAAGAATAATAAAAATAACTAAAATGATAAAAATGAAAAATAACTAGAATTTGTTTTATTCTACGATGATTTAAAAGATAATTTGTGTGTTCCAGCCCAATACCTGGCCATTGACGTAAATTCCTTATTCATTCGCATATTGAATCCAAGGGATCCCAAAGTTCTGATTATAACGATAATTCAGTTTCACAGATGTTTAGACGAGGTATGATGTAAGCCAGGGAATCGATACAGACAAGATGTTGCAGTTTATAGCATTGATAATGGCTTCCTTTCTCTCTCTTTCTCTCTCTCTCTCTCTCTCTCTCCCTCACATATATCTGTCTTTCAATTATATATGTAAAATTATATATATATCTAATATATATATTATAATACATATATATATTATATATTTAATATAATAAATATATATAACTATTAATATATATTAATAATATATATTGCGCAGATGGATATATAAGTATGTGAGTGTGCTATGTACTCTGAAGCTTTTTTTCTTTTCTCTTGAAAATGGCTATATTTCACCTTGTCCAATCTCTGTGTTATTTTCATAATCCAGAAAAATACATAAAACATAGTTACCCATATTATTGCCAAGGGTAGCATCTTAAATTGTAAATCATCAACTCCTTGTACATTTCACCCTCCAATTTAAAAAGTTTCCGAACATCCCAAACGACCATTTCTTCATCCATCTCTCACCCATAATTATATTACCCTTTTAATCTTTAGCGCTATTAAGTGCTGCATTTCTCCTGTCATTTATACTTACGTTGCGCTTTCTACTGGTAAATATTTTAATCTGAAACCCATTTGCTGATTACCCTTTCTCTGAATGCATTTCCCGCCTGCAAATTTTGCTCATAATTTCTTCGCATACCTATTTCGTTCTCCCTTCTATATAAAGTACTCCTTAACTTTGGCGTCATTCAGCTGATTCCTTTAAATAATTGTTTTTCTTATTCGCAACTACACCAGCAAACAATGAGCTTTATTCGTATAAATTCTTTATTCTATCATCTAAATATACAACTGTTTCATTTCTCCTCTGCATACACCCTTAGCATTAAAATCCCCATAACATCCTGTGGATAGTATGGTACAGACGAAAGGTCTGCATCTAAAATTGGCAGAACTTTTATCAGTAGTATCTTTTGTATCATTAATCCACGATTATATTTGTTCTTCTCCGCCAAAATTTATTCTTGCTTCTTTCTTATCAAACTATCAAGCGACTGTTTTAAATCCTTCTGGCCTTTGAAAATGCCATCTTTTGTTACTTCTGCTGAAGCTAAGTAATTACTGGATATTTCAAATAATTCTTCATTACCATTTCACTCAACAACGTTCTTTGTTCATCGATTTACTACACTACTACAACATAATTTAACCTCTAAATTTCCTTCTAAGTTTACTAACCGTCACTCTTCTTTTGAAATACAAATTTTCACCAGCCAAGGTAGCTTACTTTCACTTATTACTTTAGTTTTACAAGACACCAAGTACTCAAGACGACCTCTTTTGTCGTATCCAACCCCAGCCCTTCTTCGATTTTAACATCGCTGGGCACAAACAAGTTCCCTTCCCTGTCTAGACCCATCTTGGCAAAAGATACATCTCTCCGCCATTCCTTCTCCTTTCCATCCTTGGACCATGGACACCTTTCCCGCCATCTGTCATTTCCACCAAAAAATCTGTAATTAACGCATTTGGCACATCTCACCAGACCTCCTGATTCCTTAACAGCTACCCTTCCTTTGTTAGCATTTCTTGCCACATTAAGCACTGTTACTCACTATACCCTTCCAAATCCTGCATGCCAACACCATAGTATCATAAGCTGCATTTTCCAATCCTTAAACATGCAAGCACTCTCTTCATCTGCGTCGCATTCTCATACTCCCAAGAGTAATAAAATATATAAAAAAAGAAATTCTCAAGCTTCGATCACTAGTGAACATCCACACCATCAGAGTGATTGCTACTGACGTTAGAAGGAAAGAATTCCCTGCCACTTAAGAGAAAATTTCCTCCCACAAGAGATCGCCAACCTTTAACTACCAGCTCGTCTATGTACGTGGCCACCCTGTCTGTAAACTTGAGCTTGTGATCTTGTGCGCATGCATATGCCTTCACACAAATACATCCTGTATACGCTATATATCTGTCATCTCAGACTAGCAGTTCAGCGATCCTGAATGCCAGGGGTGAGGCGGTGAAGAAACATGACTTCATCTTAAGGAAGGAAAAAGATGCGCGCACACAGACGTTAGAGGTCGTCCCCCAGGGCCTTCGGAGACGGCCTTTATACCCAACTTCCCCTTAAGCCATCTACCACCATTCCTCACATCCCTTCCACCGGAACCCTCCTGCAATAGATCGTGGTTCCCAGTGAAAGATACCGAGAGGGAAAAAACGCTGAAAAGAAAGTTAAGCTAAAAGTGCGATGATGAAGATATATCGGCGAATGCAGGAAACTTATCTGGGTAAAGTATGACTGCCTGAGATTAACATCGTTTCGAAGTTATTTTCTCTCTCTCTCTCTCTCTCTCTCTCTCTCTCTCTCTCTCTCTCTCTCTCTCTCTCTCTCTCTCTGTTTCTTAGCTGTTTCTTTGCCTTGTAAATATTTATCTGTTTACGGATTTAATAAATTTTTAGATTCCTATCGGTAATTGCAAGCCTCTCTCTCTCTCTCTCTCTCTCTCTCCTCTCTCTCTCTCTC
The DNA here is from genome assembly GCF_015104395.2 of Macrobrachium nipponense. Classification (NCBI taxonomy): domain Eukaryota; kingdom Metazoa; phylum Arthropoda; class Malacostraca; order Decapoda; family Palaemonidae; genus Macrobrachium; species Macrobrachium nipponense. Next base: position 18,165,486 of record NC_061096.1, read on the forward strand.
TCTCTCTCTCTCTCTCACGCACACACACACACACACACACACATATATATATATATATATCTATATATATATATATATATATATATATATATATATATATATATATATAGACACAGATGCAATGGTTAAGAATCCGCAAAAGAAGGATAGAGAGAATCAAAAACACTTTTAAACGATGTTAATCTTCGCGAGCTAAACAAATAACCTTGTCACATAATTCTTCTAACGGATAACCAAGTAACACTTTTTGGTTTAAGCAATTACCAAAAATAAATAAATAAATAAATAAATAAATAAATAAATAAATAAATAAAAAACGATGACCAGAAAAATAGAAAATACATCAAAGATGACCTAAAAAAAAAAAAGATATGTATCGAAGATACTAAAGATACCACTGTGAACGGCCGGAGTTAGGATGCACAGCGAACTGTGAGGTATCCCAGGATATAACAAATGAGGAACAAATATAAAAAAGATTGGAAATTTGTCGCCCTCTCTCACTGGACTTTTTTTTTTAAATAATGATAAAGATGAAATAGGCACCTATAATTTACATATGCAAAACGCGCACACATACATGCACCCAGGCTTACTAAAGCCCCGTCCTCGAGCTTTGTCCGACGACCTGTGTTCGATGTGACGTCAGAAGCGGAAAACGTCAGGTGGCCATGACTGTACCCGCTGTTTCTGACGTCACATCAAACAAAGTTCGTCGAACAAAGCTTGACTGTGTGGAAGGGGTTTTATGCTTGAAAATACAGAGCGCACACACAATCAATGTTTCTAACAGTAATATGCTCCCCAAAAGGTTTACTGGCAATATTTTTTTTAACTATTTCTCACAAGTCATGGTATAACTATATTGAATGCGTTATGGAGAGATACACATTTTGGAATCTTATCCGTGTATATATAGTTTTATGTAATCATTTATTAACTTTATACTCCGCAGTCACTCCAAGTAAGCACAGAGGTTTTGTGATACAGATCTCGGTTCACATTTGCTGGGTCTTTGGATAGCTCCGGCAAACCGCCCAACTGCACATCCAGCTTTTACTGTCTACCAGAATCTGCTGGTGTCATGAAAACTGACGTTGCGCACAACCTTATCCCTGAGAACATAATGAAAAACCATTTGAGGCAACCCGCAAATTCCAAAAGTAAAGGGTGTTAGATTATCTCCCAGCGAGAATTATAAGACGCTTAACAGCCATTGAGTTATTTCTTTAATTTGGTAACATTATTATAATCAGTTTTTTAATCAGTACGCCCTTTTTTTCAATTTACTTTTTTTTCGCAACCAGTCATCAAACTAGCTTGTCTTCACAAAAAGATCTGCCTTTTCATATAGTCTTTCAGGCCGTACACAGATGAAAAAATTACGAAGTATCTTTGTACACATGACCAACATCATCAAGTTCGTGCTTCAAATCTATTCCAAGTTGAATAGATATTTCAGTAGAATTCTACCAAAGCTTTCATTGGAGACATTCTCAAAGAACTCAATTCCCATGTTTATACTAGAGTTAATGTATAACCTATTGTAATGGCCTCTGCATTTTAACCATTTTGCAAATTTTTCTTGACGCTGTTCATCCTATTGCGGCATAAATATCTACTGTCATCTGCAGTCTCTGGCTTAATGAATGTCCAAAGGGATATAAATCAGTCATGTAAATATAAACTTCAATGGTCGATTTTTAAATTTATGACAGCGAGTCCCATGCGGATGCTTTTAATTTCTTACAACGAATGAGAAACCTTCAATAGTATGATTAGATAATTTTCTGAATGGACATATATCTAAAAATGGCACTGAAACAGGATATGCAATGAGAATTATTGTGACCAGGATAGCTAAGTAACCTCTTCTACGTTCAGACTGGAACTGATCTCGTCTCCAAAAAAGTCAATGTTTTTTTCAGTATCATTTCTTGATTATCATGTTTCCTCTATCTTTCATGTACTCCTTATCCCTTGAGTAAAATTTGGACATTTGGTTGTTTATTTTGTCAGTATTCAAATACCTAAGTTAATTGCCTCTTCTAAAATTAGCCTTCAAAAATTACAAAAGATCGATAATCGTATTCCGAGTCTGTGACTCTTGAAGATGGAAGCCATTAAAAGACTACCTTTCATCATCTAATACAAAATTCATCGATGTAAAAACTCTTCTCTATCGATTCTTCAGAGAGAGAGAGAGAGAGAGAGAGAGAGAGATTAAAGGATGTGGCCTTGAGATTTTGTCGCGTGTGAATCGTTTTCAGACACAGACTGATATCGTTCTTTGAAGATCATTACTCCTTCATTGGTAATGAAGAGTGCGCTCTTCCGGGATATGAAACGAGAAAGAAAGAGTGAAAATTTTTCTCTTTCCTTTAATCTCGATGATCAAGCCACCGTTGGCAATGAAAACGCAATAACGAATAAGGAATAATGAAACTATCATTGCTGAAACAAAGCCGTAAAAACGCATGCAAAATTTATCGGAAAACCGAGAAGTCACGCTAACCCCTCATCATACCCATCACTCTTACCCACGCCTCTACTACTTTCGCTGCGCCTCAAAATTATTGTTTTTTTTTTTTTTTTTATGGTAGGGTACTGTTGCTGCCAGAGGGTGTTCATTTAAATTAGTTTAAAAACTTGGCTAACTCAACAATGCGTCACTGAAATTCTAGGGGTACATACAGGGAATGAGAATCACAAATAATTGGTCCTTAACTCAGCAGACAGTAGCTATGTTTGTGATATAAAGTCTCACTTTTATCTAAGTAATGCTTACTAGCATTTATGCTACTAAATCCATGACGGGACAAGACCTCTGGAGGCATGTATAATAAGCACAATTAATTTATTACAATACTGAAAGGGAAAAATTTACATTTTTAATTCTTTTTTCCATGTTAATTGCTTATCTGGTTCATTGTTGGGCCAAAATAATGGTTGGTCACAGTATCTGCTTACGATTGCATAAATGTATTCATCTGCGGCAACTCTGACATCCCATTCATACTCGTTATGATTTTAACTCGTGAGCAGGCGTTCCGTCTCATCATTACAGCTTTAGGTTTTTGCACTTGTGGAATATCTACTTGTATTATCATTCTCGCGCATCCTTATCCGATTATATACCAAACTGTTGTTCTTTTATTGATCTATGCGCATTTCAGTGTTTTATTGAACGCATCTACCTTTGTTGATGTGCTGTTTCGCAAGATTAACCTGATGGACAGGAATAGATGATCAGGCACTCCTAAATCCGCTAATACTTGACTATGCTCGGTTTCATGTTAATGATTCTGGAAAATGATATGAGTAATTACTGAGATCATTCGATGCCAAGTGGTATTTGAGCATCCTTTGAGATGTTTCCGCCCTAAACTGGTTAGACTAGTAGTGCCCTTTTGATGAGGAACAGTAGTGACCCTCATGAGAAGCTAAGGAACATACCAACATAGTATGCAAATCTAAATGTTCTGAAGGGATACGTCAATCCCTCAGCGCTGCTACTCTGAGTAAATATTTGCAAGCTCGTCGCAGTCAGGGCGCCATCTTCCACAACTGAGTTATTGGACGGCCTTGACACCGAAAGCCAAACCCTTCAGACTACTGGATAACAATGAAATCGTGCCCACATTGGCTAAAAGTGATCGAGGCCCTATCGATCCATCAGTATACGCAAACTCTAACACATGCATTGACGCAACAAGAAGCGAGAACCATGGGCATGGTAGACTCCTCATTACACCCTTCTGAGGAGCTACAGAGAAAGCTTAAGGAATCTACTGTATAGACTTACAGCACAGAAAGGAGACGTGTCAGCCAACTGGAATTTACTATTCAATATATATATATAATATATATATATATAATATAATATATATATATATATTATTAAATATATAGATAGATAGATAGGAATAGATAGATAGATAGATAGATAGATAGATAGATATTTAAGTATATGCATACAACATGCATAAAGTCAATTGTTTATCCTTGTATCTACAAAAAATGCCCGGGTCCGAAACCTGGCCAATTATAATGAGACATAGGTATGTAGTATGTGTGTATATACATACGTGTATGTTTGTGTGTGCAAGAAAAAACGAATGGACGGCAGGAAACTAGTCATTTCAAGTTATGAAACAGGCACGATGGAAATTTTGTAAGAGATTTTCTGGTATCATTTGTATATACTCGAAAAGTCTTTATAAACGCTGAATGAATGGCATTCGGAACAGTTGTGACAACAGCAATCACATCCTGTGCAGACACGACTTATAAAGAACTTTCGTATTATAGGCAGGGTATTGCCAACAAGAAAATGTTGTTTAGGCCATACGTCATATAATAACAAGAGACATGCGAAGACATTAGGACGTGATGGAGACATAGGTGCATAAGAAAAGTGGTAAAGGAGACCCACGTTAAAAGTAGGGAAAAAATTAAAATGACATCAAGTTGTGTGACAGAATTAAAGATGAAGGTAAAGAAAAAATACTGCAATGTTAAGACTTAATGGAGAGAGGAAAATATCTCTTGTTTAATTCCAAAACGCCAAAATAGTATTATTCAAGCGCCCGTGCACCATAAAAGCTTTCCATAGATGAAATAGATCCCCGTTTAAAGAGAAAGAGGCAACGAGAGTAGGAGGAGAATTATACGTCAACAATTGAACCTCCCTCAAAACAAACAAGGAATTTACTCGAAGCAAGTAAAGCGCAACAGAAGGTCCTTTTTTTTTGCAGCGCACTTCATGTTGTGCAAGTTACAAGATCCAGTTTATATATCCTTTACCCCCTTGTAAGCCTGGATGTGGCAAGGGTAGGCTAGTGGTGGGAGAGTATCGGATAAAGGTCGGATTACAACTGGAAAAGTAATTCTAACTTAGACCCCAGCTTGGAAAGTGCCAATATTGTTAATATTGTGAAAGTTATGGGGTGTTGCCGTGCCCGGGGTTTCTCGGTACATTCATAAGTAAAGGCTATAGTTCTTGCTTCCCGAGGGGTTTCTCCTGGCTCAAATGCTTTGTTATGTCTTACTGTGTTCTCTCTCTCTCTCTCTCTCTCTCTCTCTCTCGTCATCATCTCTCTCTCTATCTCTCTCTCTACTCTCTCCTCTCTCTCTCTCTCTCTGAAGTAAACAATCTTGGCTCTTTCGACTACGACTTGCTTGCATTCATATTCCAGTTACTAAGATATTCCATCTTGATTGCATTATCACTATTGCAATTATATGAAAAAAAATTCTCCTGCCATTTTTTTTATAACGTTAACAGTAGAAGATTAAAAGAAAATGTGTCCTTTAAAAGACTTTTCATACAATGGACTTTGATTTTGCTTCGCTTTCACTTTATTTGTTCTGATGCTTATGAAATGTGATCCCTTGCTCATAGCTAAAATTTGTTAAACTACTTTGAATGTAGAAGTTTATGCAGCCATATTATTAGAGAGAGGAATTATGTTATTTTCTAAAGGTCGCATTTTGTTTTTATGATGCTACTGACATTCAACTGTAATATTTTCAGTTTAAAATATTGACTTTCTGTATAAACA
>NC_061096.1:18176049-18218549 GCF_015104395.2 Macrobrachium nipponense
AATGTATTCTAAGTATGTTACAAGATTCAGTGCCTCAAAAGACTTTGGGTTTACAATACATTTGGTTAGCTTCTAGTTGTATATTTTCTTGACTTCACCAACCGACTAGCAATCTAAATCATCCATTGTTCGTAGGTATATAGTAACTGATTTGTCTTTCCTTGTGACTATGGTGATTACATTTCCATAGAAAAATCCATCCGTCTCTTTACCTCCAAGCTCAAGGAATGACTGGAAAATTCACTAGAAATTTTACGAGGTAACATATATAGTCTAGAAAAAGAAAGCCAAAATGGTACAAGAATCCACAATACGAAATCGAGTTTGGGAGAATCTGGAGGGGAAAAATCAGGTCCGAACTCCATCTAGTTTTGTAATTCTAAAAAGAATACCTAATTGAAAAGGGTAATTTATTTCCAACAACAACAACAGAATTCATTACCATTAAAGTTATTTATCCTGAATGGCGTACACAGATAACCGGCCATTTCAGCCTGTTATCAGCATGGAATAGTAGAAGAATTATGTTTTTTATTTTTTGGGAAAACAAAATCATGGCCGTGGCCAATGTCATAACCATTTGCATCTCTACGAAAACTAAAAGCAAAATATTTAGATACTGTGGAAAAATCTGATTTCTCGGAATGAAAATTAAAAAGGAGCGCAGACTATACAGAGAATGAATCAAAAGGTCGTTTGCTATTTGGTAGTTAGTTAGCAATAAGTAATTAGGAGAGAAAATAGGAAGAGAATAAATATGTCGCTATAAAGAAAATAGATTAACGGGCGAGTACAGACTCCATAAACACAAGAATACAAATATGGGTATAACGGTATTGTAGTTAAAGCTGATGAACGGAATAAAAAAAAATGAAAAGGAATAAATAGTACAAGGAGTGAATTACAATACAAAGTGTAAGAACAAAGTAACAAACAATGTTGAGAAAGGAAATAATAAAGGGACTTCAAGTCAAACCATCTCAGAATTCATGAAAAACTTCTCTCCCTACAAAAACAAAAAAATAAACAGAGTACCACAACACAGACAAGACAAAGAGTAATAAACGGAAAAGCAAAATATATTGGCTTGTAGCAGACAAATGGGAAGGGTATAAAACAAAGACAAATATTCTGTCAACGGGAGAGAAGTATAATGAACGGGCTAAGGACTTAAAACAAACAAAATTTCTCTCTGCAACAGAGAGGAAAATCGCCGTTAAATCCCCCTGCTTGTACACTCCTTCTCCTTTCCTCAATTTTTTTTTTCTTTTTTTTTTTGCAAAATCCTGCCTCCGTCATCTCACTCCCTCCAGACCTTCTAGTGACATACTTGAGAGAATTCAACAGCTTTTGAGGAAAAACGCTGAGCGAGTCGGATCCCCTCTGCAAATTTATCAGTAAGCAGTCACAATATTTTTTACATTTTCACTTTTTCTGAACTACTTTTAATTCCACACACTGGCTGTCATTTTAAGTGGAACGCGCACAGCGGACTACGAATCTTATTGAAAATTATACAGGAATTTTAGAAATAAACTTTGCAATTTAGCAGACTCTAGTACAAGGGACAGAGAGAGAGAGAGAGAGAGAGAGAGAGAGAGAGAGAGAGAGAGAGAGAGAGAGAAACAAAAGAATGAACCAGGATGGCTGCAGCTCAATCGCACACGCAAGCACTTTAAACTGCAACCCAAGACACCGCTCGTATAGTTTGTCAACGAAACTCTCCTCATCGATTCTCCAACTGGAGTGGGACCCGGTCGTCATAAATTCCTAACAGCGTCTTAAGAGCTGTTTCGATGATTTAACGTGGGATTTCTGAGGCCAACTGCCCTCGGAGACAAATGCTCTAGACACAGGCTCCCTTAAATACACGCTCGCACGCCAAGAGAAAAAAAATTTACTGAAGGCCGTTGTCTAACCGAGTAGAGAGAAAGAGATTGCGTAAATTCATCCTTCTGAGCTGTAGTTTGAAGTTGAGCAATAAAATCGTTGGATGATCTCGGTATCAAACTAAATCTAGATTCAGGACCTAACAAGGAAGATGAAAGGGAACCGTAAAAGATCACAGGGCTCAAAGAGGAGTCACGTTTGCAAGAAAGTGAGTTGGGTAAGTAAGTTCGAATCTTACAGATAAATAAGGACACCACTCAGATGGTACCCTTAACTTTGATGACACAAAATTCGGCTTTTAAAAAGATCAGTGTAATAGTGTTTTGAGACCAGAAAGCCCATGAGTTTATAAATTGAATAAAAGTAGTGACTAAAACTGTTGGATCTAGGGTTGGCAATTTCTTTATGATATCTGTGGCACAGCGAATCATGAGGAGTATCACTGTAATGACTCTGGATGAAAAAAATTTTTTTTTTCAGTTGAAATGCTTATCATCATAAGTTGTCATACATGAAGAAAGTCAAGCCGCCCCCCGCCCAACTATGAATAAAGATCCAGCTATATAAATACCAGAAGCATCTCAATAAAACTCAACTCTTAATATGAATTATATTGCTTTGCTATGATCTTCCAATATATGCAATCATTTACAGATAGGGTAAGCACAAAATGTCTAAATTTACAAAAAATGTTCAAATTTACAGAGACCTTTGTCTTAAAAAGCTAAGTCAGTGTATGTAAATTAACCGACGAAAATACACAATTATTCGCTTCACTTTATTTTAGGAAAAGCGATTAACCACAAATTGGATACATGGAAAAAAAAAAGTTTGAGAGTTACCAACGATGAGAAGGAAAAGGTCATAAGAGAACGGGATTCTCAAGAACAGGAGTAAAAGCATGGAAAATATAATTACAGACGTAAACAAAGTAACTTAAACAACTCTTTATGAGAGTTTTAATTGGATGAGCCACTTAACTAAGAGACGTTTAATTATATAGTGCATATACACACTGTCATACTCTCAGTATCTATCAGTTATTTCTATGTAATGAGATAAGATGCTAGAGAAAGTCATTAGACTTAACATACCAATCCCATTGCCTATGTGTTCATTAATCTTGAATTTTTTTCCGTTCAAGGTTAACACAAAACCTTTCTGTTTCATGGAATACATTTGATATATATTGATAAAATAATTAAAGAGAAATCATCGGCACTAATATTTGTGGAATACTGGAACATTGTATACCAAAAAACGGAAATTCTTTTACAGGTAACAAAATACACTTTATATTTCAAAAGAGCGAGCATTATTTATAAATGAAAATATTTGTTTTTTGTATAAAAAAAATCATCAACCACAACCTCCCCATTACCATAAAATAAAGAGGAAAAAGGAAAAAATTAAACGGAATTTCCGCACATTAAATAAGATATTTCATTAAAAAATAGATATATAAATCTGAAAAAACAGGAAATGATCTTCGGAATTCGTAGATTTATTCTGTCGATTTAAATGAGATTTCTTTCCGAAAGAAAAAAAGATTAGCCTAACGGGAAGAATGGTTACTCTCGTTCTTGTACTACAAAGAAAACTGCACAAGATGAATTAAGTAAGTTCTGAATTATTTTAATGTTACACATGATCATGAAAGTGATATTTTGTATTAACTAGCTGTTTATCATTTGGGGGATGGTACAGACTGGAAAAAATATAACCGGCTAAAGCTGAGCAAGGCTACTTACAAAACAAATGCCTCCTCATTTACCAACATAGGAAATGTCTTAAAAAGAGTCATCCAAGTTTACTGCCGACTTCAAAAACGAATAATTTCTTGCACTACCGGGATATTAATGCTCTCTATTCCAACATTTCTTCCACCCTATTTGTCCTTTATTTTTGGTTGTATCCCACTCAACTGTTCTACCATAATTCCCGAATTATACGTATTCTTTAGTTGTCTATTATCCTCTATTATCTCCCCACTTGACTAAACCACATGAAAACACTGAAGTACCCTTTCAACCACGTTTCCATTGTTAATTCATCTGTTGCATATAATTTCTCACTATTTCATTCCTCCTTACTTCACATGTTCAGCGCAAAAACGTGGTTCAACTTCTAATGCTCATCCTCTCATCAGATCCAGCAACCACTTATATTACCATAAATTTGCGTTAACTTACCATTCACTTCACACATCCTAATTTTCCTACCATGGACCACTTTTTCTAAACCAGTTCAATAATTCACCTCTCCTAAATGCCAATAATACTTAAACAATTGAACAATCTTATTCTTCCTTCATCTATACTAACACTCCTGTCTACCATTTACCCATATCACCTTATCCTAGCTAAAATTTTGCTTTCAAATTTGTTTACATGCAGACTTTGAGCCGTAGGTTCAGCTTCTTTCCATTACAATGAGTTGGCATTGTACCGCCTGCAAATAGTAACCAGTAGTGCATATTCTTTAACATTTACTCTCAATATTCTCTAAAAACGGTTAACCAAAAATTTGGCCACCCTCCTTCCTTGTCTGGCCCTTACAGCTCATGCTCTATCAATCCTGTTTCAAACTCATAATCTTTTTTTTTATCCTACTGTGTACCTTCCAAGCTTTATTAAGTAACGTTGTACCACAAAGAATGAATACAAATCCCATCATCTCTCTGGCCATTCATTTTATCACTTGACTGCAACTGCATTGGTAGTATGCAATAATAATGTATTTTACCTTGGAAGCGAATATAGCTTATGTTACTACTGCTTCCAGTACAGTTGCAATGAGGCGTCAAGTGACAGGTATGGACTCTATTAAAGATTTGTCTCCTAAATGACAGATAAGCCTTGGGTGAGTGTGGAATGAACCACGCATAACTTATTCTATTAAAACTTGTGCCTATATTCACTGAACTAATGTGCATTTCAGGGACGGCGAGTCGTCGTTTTTCTCAAATATCTTTTAAACTAATTATTTGATCGAAACGGCACTTTGACGCAATGTACAAGACACCTCCCCCTAATATTTGGTAATATAGTGCATTATCAAGTCGTGTAGTTAAGTCGTTTACCCTTAGCTTTTTAAGGCAAAGTCGTATGAGTCCTCAGGACTCCCTTACAGAATCGAACTCCGCGATCCCCATCCCATACCATCCCTTCCCTCTCCCTCTTCCTTTACCGCTGTTTTTCTCATTTCTCCCCAAATACCTCACTGTAATTTTCAATACCAGCAAATCATTGTTCATAATGAAAAGGATAGCAAGGTTTACGTAGTTAATTTTCCCAGTGATCTCTGTTTATGGTATCCTTGGCGTGTCTGGTAATACCGTAATAAGGGGTTGTCTGTCGGCTGCAGTACTCGCACTATAAATAGTCACTGCGAAATTGACGAAGACGGATTTTTCATGGCTGTCATAGTCACCATGTTACTTTGTCCGCGTCGTTACAGAAATGCATTTGCAATACGACTCCTAACCATATACAAAATGGAGGAAGCTGACAATAGATTAAGGATTAATCTCAATAAGTAAATGGATTTTCACAATACATTCACCCAAAAAGCACACGCATATTTGTCAATCAGTCTATCAATGTATTTATCTCTCAATCATATTACCTATTACTTTATATTTCATCCTTGGAGTATAACATATATATATATATATATATATATATATATATATATATATATATATATATATATATCCTAATATAATAATCACTTCGGAAAGTGTTTAGATCAAACAACATATTCATTTTCATTTTTATATGCTTATTCAAAATTCATAAGCAATAAGTATATTCATATTATATAAGTGATGAAAGCTTTTGATAATTATGACAGTTTGCAGATGCTACAAAATAAAGATACAGACCCATCACAGAAATAAGAAAACTGATTTCTTAACAACTGATTATGAATGAGGCAAAAACTGGATACCCTCTTCATAACAAAAACCCAGTATGTTAAATTCCTGAAAACAGAGTAATAGGTAACACTTACGCAGTCCCCATAAACGACTGTCCCACTAAATTCAAGATGCATGAAACTCAACTCATTCACTAACATAGTAAGGTGCAAGAATTACATCCTTATTACTGGCGTTGGATTGTAGAAATGAAATTGTAGTGTGATATGAATAGAGGAACACATATACATAGATATTATGATAGTGATGGTAGTTTCCCCCCAAATTATACCCATTTTCTTTGTTTTTCCTTTACAGCAATTCACCTGTTGACGCAATATGAAGTAGACAAAGCTCCTACTACTTGGGGATTTGGGGAAAGTGAGCAGACCTTGTCTCTCCATGGCCTTGGTGAACAGGGTGACGGTCGGTTATATGCTCTTTAGCCTGCTCTCTATTGTATAAGTTAAGAAAATACAAAAACAATAATCAAAATAACACACTTTCTACAAAAAACCTACATATTTATAACATCCAATATTACTCGATATAATAGGAAAATGGGGCGGAGAAGGGGAGGCCAGGAAAGTGGGTTGTGGGAGGGATGAGGAGGGGAAGGGAGGGAGGGTGGAGGAAGGGAGGGACAGGATGGAGATAACACTCATTCGAAAGCATTGGTTGACGATGCTTGGCAACATGTGAGGCAAGAGTAATCGCCTTAACTACCACCATTTGACAATGCACTAAATTACCAAAACTGTGTCAAAGTACCATTTCGATCAAATAATTCGTTTGAAATATATTTGAGAAAAACGGTGACTCGCCGTCCCTGAAATGCATGGTAGACAGTACTTAGTAATTAACTGAATTTAGATATAACCTGATATAATGGATATAAGCTTGTGGTAGTAGCACATAAAAAATTCATAAAAATATTAACTCCGAATTGGAAGGTTAACTCTTTTAAAGTGATCTCCCTCTAGAGATGTATATATAAAGATTATATATATACTATATCATATATACATATATATACATAATTATCCAGGTATTAATGTTCCGACTGTCCCTTTTATCCAAATATTACTGTGCTGACTGTCCCATTTATCCAGGTATTACTGCGGTGACTGTCCCATTTATCCAGATATTACTGTGGCGACTGTCCTATTTCTCCAATTTTTGTGGTGACTGTCCCTTTTATCTAGGTATGAATGTTCTGACTGTCCCATTCATCCAGGTATTATTGTGCTGACTGTCCCTTTTATCCAGGTAATACTGTAGTGACTGTCCGATCTATCAAGATAATACTGTGGTGGCTGTCCAATTTATCCAGATATCACTGTGGTGACTGTCCCATTTATCCAAAACGTTACTGTGGTGACTGTCCCTTTATCCAGGTATTATGCAGCTGACTTTTCCATTTATCCAAGTATTGTTGTGCGAACTGGCCGTTTTATCCAGGTATTACTGTGGTGACTGTCCCATTTATCCAGATATTACTAAGCTGGCCGTCCTTTTTACCAAGTTATTACTATTCTGACTGTCCCTTCTATCCAGACATTACTGTAGTGACTGTTCCTCTTATCCAGGTATTACTGTGGTGACTGTCTATTTATCAAGGTATTATTTCACTGTCTGCCCCTCTTATCCAAGTATTACTGTGATGACTGTCCATTTTATTTAGACATTACTTTGGTGACTGCATTTTATCCAGACATTATTTCTGGTCTGTCGAAATCTCTGAATGACAACCTATGAAACCTCTCTCTCTCTCTCTCTCTCACGTCCTCTCCCTCTTTCTCTTTTCTGTTAAGATAGTTACTTCAGTTACATTGCCCAGTATTTTTGACATGTTTCACCTCTTCTCACAAACACCACCCACCTCCCCCCGACCCCTGATTCCTACGGAGCTGATTTTGGACTTAAAGAGCATCAGGAGTGTCTATTCATCCCAGCAACCTTGAAAACTATGGATTAGACACTAATATCTATTGTTTTTTACATTTCATTTTTAATACCTAAACCAAACCCACTGGGCTGAATTTGGATTTAAAGGTCATCGGGAGTATTACTATTCATCTAAGTAACCTTGAAAATTATCGAATAGACACTAATATCTGTTGTTTTCAGTTATTTGTTTTTCACCTCCTTCCCCCTTTCTCACCCCACTTCCTCGGCGACCTCGAAAACTATGAATCAGACACAAATTTCGGTGGTTTTTGGTTATTTTCACATGTCATCCCCTTCCCAACCCTTCTCACACCCCCTTCCTGTCGGAGCTGAACGTGGACTAAGGCATTGAGAGTGTCACTATTAATCTCAGCAACCTCAAAAACTATGAATTAGACAGTAATGTCTGTCATTTTTGGTTATTTTTACACATCAACCCTTTTTCAACCCCCCTTCCTATCGGAGTTAAACTTGGACTTGAAGCTCATCGGGAGTCATTATTCTTCTCAGCGACCTCAAAAACTATGAATAAGACACGAATATCCGTCATTTTCGGTTATTTTTCGTCACCCCCTTCCATCCATCTTCTTATCAGGCCTGAAAGTGGACTTGAAGGGCATCAGGAGTGTCACAATTCCCCACAATGACCTTGAAAACCATAGATTAGACATTAATGTTTGTAGTTTTCATTAATTTTTACATGTCACCCCCTTCCCAGCCCCTCTCACCTCCTTCCTATCAGGGTTGAACTTGGACTTAAATGCATAAAGTGTCACTATTCATCTCAGTGACCTCAAAACTATGGATTAGACATTAATATTTATCTTTTTCAGCTATTTTTACATATCATCCCCTTCACACCCCTTATTAACCGCCCTTCCTATCGGAGCTGAACTTGGACTTTAAGTGCATCAGGAGTGTCACTAATCTTCTCAGCAACCTAGAAAACTATGGCTTAGACAAAAATAACTGTAGTTTTTGGTTATTTTAACAAGTTACCAATTCCCACCCCCTTTCCCTATTGAAGCTGAATCTATACTTGAAGGGCATTGGGAGTGTTACTATTCATCTAAGCAAACTCAAAAACTATGAATTAGAGAATATATGTAATTTTCTGTTATTTTTACATGTCATCCCTTTCCCATCCCCTCTCTATTGGGGGCTGAATTTGGACTTAAAGGGATTGGCGGTGTCACTATTCATCTCAGTGACCTCAAAACCATGGATTAGACATTAATATTTGTCGTTTTCTGTTATTTTTACATGTCATCCCCTTCACACCCCTTCCTATCGGGGCTGAACCTGGACTTTAAGTGCATCAGGACTGTCACTAATCTTCTCAGTGACCTAGAAAACTATGGCTTAGACCAAAATAACTGTGTTTTTGGTTCTTTTAACAAGTTACCCCTTCCCACCCCCTCTCCCTATTGGAGCTGAATCTATACTTGAAGGGTATTGGGAGTGTTACTATACATCTAAGCAACCTCAAAAACTATGAATTAGAGAATATATGTAATTTTTGGTTATTTTTACATGTCATCCCCTTCCCATCCCCTCCCTATTGGGGGCTGACTTTGGACTTATAGGGCATTGGGAGTGTCGCCATTCATCTCAGTGAGCTCAAAAACTATGGATTAGACATTAATATCTGTCGTTTGGGGTTATTTTTATGTTTCACCCCCCTTCCACACCCTAACCCCCTTTGGTGACAATGATGTCTTACCCACAGAGTATTCTTTCCCAGATGGTAAGTCATATGTCATATGTATACCAAGTTTCGTTGAAATTACTCAATTTGTTTCAAAGTATATGTGGCACACACACACACACAAACACACACATACACACACACACATATATATATAGATGGATAGATAGATAGACAGATAGATAGATAGATAGATTACAACACTGACTGTCTCTTTTATCCAGGTATTGTTGTGCTGCTAACTGTCCATTTTATCCAGATATTACTGTGGTGATTGTCCCATTCATCAAGATATTACTTTGATGGCTGTCCCATTTATCCAGATATTACTATGCTGATTGTCCCTTTTATCTAGGTGGTATTAATGTGGTGACTGTCCCATTTATCCAGTTATTACTGTACTTTCTGTCCGTTTTGTCCAAGAATTATTGTACTGACTGTCCCTTTTATCCAGGTATTACTGTGATGACTGTCCACTTTATCCAAATATTACTGTGGTGGCTGTCCCATGTAGCCCCCACTAAACCTAAAAACATCCCCCTTCATTGAAACGCCACCACTAAACTTAAGCACACCCCCACTAAACCTAAACAAACTCCAAACTAAAACTAAATACACCACATTCCAAGCTTGAACATATCCCTACTAAACCTCACCACACATCCCACTAAACACAAAACCTTGATACCTGATACAGAATTATTATTCACAGGAAAGAAAAGCATTTTCAATAATATATTTCTATGGTATCGAGTACATGAAATGGGGTATGGTATACCTGCAGAGTGTATTACCATAATATAAGTTACAAAGGGAAAGGAGAAGGGTACGGGTTTGAAACCTACCCTACTATATAAATTGGGGCAACTGATGGCCACATGCCAAATTTTCTCTGGATCAGTCACTGGTTACCACATAAGTTACAAAGGGAAAGGGAATGATTGGTGGATGGGAAGGTGACAAGGGGAAGGTGGAGGGGGGAAAATGGGGAAGGGAGGGCGTGGGGAAGGTTTGAAACCTGGCCTATTTTCTAAGTTAGATAAAATTTTGTTTGGGGGGGGAAAAAAAAAATAAAAAACCCCCCCACTGCCAAATTTTGTCTAGATCGGTCGAGCAGTTATAAACTACATAAGTTACAAAGGGAAACGGGAAGGGGAGGGGGAATGGGGAAAGGGGTACGGATTGAAACCTACCCTATTATCTAGGTTGGGTCAAATGATGGCCATGTGCCGAATTTTGTCTAGGTCGGTCAAGCGGCTCGGATTTCTATGGGCAAAGACATACATTATATAGTATATGAATAAGTTACACCCAAAGTCATTATAACCTATAAGTTCGCGTCACCAAATGGAGAAGGTGTACAGGTGGTTAAGTTAACTCGTTCTACTCTCATACCTAATTGACGGGTCAAATTATTACAAATTCTGAAATTGCATAGTACTTTTAAACGTAACGCCTGCTTTATTGTTCCTTTATGTTAAAATATGTAGGACAGATATTAGGTGAATGTAAATATGACCTTTAATCATAGCCACGTTTGTATTGTTTGTATGGTGTTTTTACGTTGCATGGAACCAGCGGTTATTCAGCAACGGGACCAACGGCTTTTTACGTGACTTCCGAACCACGTCGAGAGTGAACTTCTATCACCAGAATTACACATCTCTAACCCCTCAATGGAATGCCCAAGAATCGAACTCACGGCCACCGAGGTGACAGGAAAAGACCATACCAAACGCCACTGAGGCAATCTGCTTTTGAAAATAAGTGAATACAATGCTATAAAATTAAATTAATTACTTATAATCAATTTTGAGACCAATTACTGATATATCAGTTTCCATGACATTTGAATTGGCGACAGGCTAAGATGCCTTACTGTACAATGACTTGCATAAATGACTGCAAACAACATTAGAAAATAATTTCATGGCATTTTTTAATAGCACAAAATAACAATAATCTGTAACTCCTCTGCTTTTATTTTTGACAAATACTTTTTATGGTCAGGTATGCAAGTCTAACTTGACTAATTCAGTTGATCATTTCACCATTATTTGCGTTTACGCATATTTTTTTAACGTGCTGCGACAAATTACAACAATCAAGCGTTAAAAAGACACCAAAATGCGTAACATTTATTGAAAACTAATACAACTGTCAAATAAACATACGGCTAAGCAAGTTTACAACACCCAATCATTATTTTACCTATGTTTATTTCCTTGTGTTTTTTCTCTATTACTAGCATAAATTTTATATCTATATATATATACTATATATATATATATATATATATATATATATATATATATATTATATATATATATATATATGTATATATATATATATATATATATATATATATATATATATATATATATAAGTCAAATCACATTTCCGTGATTCATATACATATATCGAGCTACAATGTCCTTTAATATCTAATTCGCTCTACCTCGGAATTAATATATTTTCATATATGCTTAACCGAATGGGAATTTTTTCTCGATAATAGACTTGCCTGGACCCGGGCGCGAACCCATGGAGCCTTTCAAATCCAGGAACGTCAGTGAAGCGGTGGTGTAGTAGGTAAAAGCTTCAACTGACGTTCCTGATTTGAAAGGGTCCATGGGTTCGCGCCCTGGTCCAGGCAAGTCTATTATCGTAGGAAAAATTAAAAAAATTCCCCTTCGGTTAAGCATATATGAAAATATATTAATTCCGAGGTAGAGCGAATTAGATATTAAAGGACATTGTAGCTCGATATATATATATATATATATATATATATATATATATATATTTATGGTATATATTATATTATATATATGTATATAATCTCTTAACAATTTCATTTTAGCAAATTTTTCAAGCACCACGGTAGGCGTTCTTATTCTTGACGAACTTCACCTCATTATTCTCAGCCTTTGTTTTACTGCTACGCCTTCCCGCACTTGTGTAATAAAGCCTAACCAATGCAATTTTAAAATTACAACAAATTCAGGTGCTACTAGTATGAAAACTTTATACGTAGGTCACCAAACACAAACTGGTCACACTGTGATACATTAAACGAGAGAGAGAGAGAGAGAGAGAGAGAGAGAGAGAGAGAGAGAGAGAGAGATCAAACTGATAACAATGAAATAACAGTGTTTACGGGCTACCGTTTTAGTCTTACAAGGAATGAAAATAAAAAATAAATACAATGTACCTTGCACAAGGAAAATTATATTGCGTCTAAAACTACCCTTCTACTATGCATATAAAGCCTATTGAAAGAATTACAATAATTATGTCACATGTTTTTAAAATGATGAAGAAAATAATATGTGGGTTATACAAAAAAATCTGCCCTAAAGTAAAACTGAATATAGATATTTGTAACTATCATTTTCGTACAAATATTGGGCCATTTTCAATCCTATCAATATGAAATATTAAAGCATAAAAACGGATCGACCTCCGTTGAGTTTGCCGTGCTTGTTAGTTTAATGCGAGATAGTTAATGCTACTGAAATGGGAAACTTGACGTAAATTCCATATTGAATCACTAATGGAAAGATATTTTATATCTTATTAATATATTATATATATATATATATATATATATATATATATATATATATGTATGTATGTATGTATGTATGCATTAGGTGACAACCCAGTGCTGCCCAGGAAAACTTTGTTACATTAGAAAGGAAGTAACACGTGGTCTAGTTTTGAATAACATGTCCCCGCTTAATCTAAACGGTCCAAATAAACCTAAACACACCCCCACTAAACCTAAACACCCCTAAATCGATTCACACAGACCACTAAATCTAAACAAACCCCACAACATTTAAACAAACGCCCCACTAAACTGAAACACCCCCTATTTAACCTAAGCACAACCCACTAATCCAAAACACACCACAAGTAAACCTAAACATATCCCCTACTAAACCAAAACACACCCCCACTAAACTAAAACACACAACCACTAAACCTAAACACATTGTCCACTAAAGCTAAACGCCCGTCCCACGAAACCTAAACACACAACACTCGCTAAACCTAAATTCATCCACACTAAACCTTAAGTCCTAAACACAAACCACCAAACCTAAACACAACCCCCACTAAACTGAGACGCCCCCTACTAAACCGAAACACGCCACACCAAAAACCTAAACACATCCCAAACTAAACCAAAACACACCCCCTTAACCCTCATATCATCCACTAAAACTTGAACACATCCCAACTATGTCACATCCACCACTAAACTTGAACACCCCTCCCACTAAACCTAAACAGATCCTCCACTAAACATAAATACCTGTCCTACTAAACCTAAATGAATCCCCACTAAATTTAAACGCACGCCCCCTAAGCCTATAAACACACCATTCACGAAAATTAAATACATCCCTCATAAAACCCAACTTCATCCCCACTATACCTAAACGCACCCCACCCTAACCCTAAACAAATGCTGTCTTCTGAAGTTAAACAAATCCCCTCAACCTAAACACATGCCCCCATTAAACCTAAACACACCCCTCCAACTAAACCTAAACACAGATCCCAACTAAACCTAAACACAAACCTTGATACGGAATTATTAATCACAAGAAAGAAAGGCATTTTCAATAATATATTTCTAATGTCTCCAGTACATAATATGAGGTATGATAAACCCATCCGTAGTGTTTATTCACCACATTACTTATAAGGGGAAGAGGGAGGGGGTATGTGTTTGAAATTACGCGAAAACCTTCCTGGGGTCAAATGAGGGTTGCATGCAAAATTTCATATAGAGCACAAGTTTACATAGTTACATTTACTTTTAATATTGTTGTTCTTATTTTATATATATATATATATATATATATATATATATATATATATATATATATATATATATCTGCTGCCACCGGAAATCTTGGCATTATGAAAAAAGGGAGGGGAGGACTTCATCAAAGCAAAAATATATTTTAACGATTAAAAACTTCTGAAGTGGAAAAGACAAGTACATTAAATCTTAATTTCCTGTGCGCTGTCACGTCTTTAAAAAAATATAAAATCAAAGTTTCCCTCTTGCACTGTACCCGAAGTACACAGATGCAAATGTTGTGCAAAGTTTCCCTCATCACGCGTATTGGCGATGCCAGGATAAAGACGAGCGTAAATCTCAGGACGCATTTCCCGCGAGAAAAGCGACTCCTTTATCAAAAACCACAGTGGGCCGTTGTCATCGATCCCGCACAAAAATCACTCCTCTCACGAGGCTGTTTAGCTTCGAGGTTAGATATCTGTTGCTCTAAATCTGCGTGAGACTTACGTATTCCCTTTCCCCGGGACACAACTGAGCTGAGATCCGAGTCTGTCGTTATTGCCATTTAAATATTTGCTTATCATCAATGACTGTGGCATTTTAAACATTTTTCTTACTTCAACTTCCATTTCAGTATGTATGTAATTTATATTTTCACATGACATTTTATAATACTTATAAATACTTAATGTATATATATATATATATATATATATATATATATATATATATATATATATATATGTGTGTGTGTGTGTGTGTGTGTGTGTAAGTGCGTGATATTAGTAATAACACTTATAGTTAAAGATCGAAATACATATAGGGGTGGCAGGTGGGATGAAGAAATAATTCCTTGCACGTTAGCGTACCAATCAACATTTGGCCTATATAACAAGTGTCTGTGAGTTTCACGTTCCCACCTCTAGTTAGTAACTGTATACCAATAACTAAATATATATAAATAAATTAAATAAATAAATCAAATAAATAAAACATCAATTTATCATATTTCTTTATCATGAACAATTTATAATATTTACCGGCTCAAAACACTCTAGAAAAAACAGCATTTAAGACTGTAAATGCCGCCCAGCATCCAAAATCCACGAAGTAAAAAGGGTAGACTTACACCCCATATTATAATTATAATAGTGACCGTACATAGAATCCGCCCGGAGGGAGATTAATGATATTCGTTCTTGATTCAGGCATCTAGAATACAGCAAAATTACGCAAAATTTTACATCATTGAAGTTACACTGATCTTTATAATAAAACAAAATAAAACATTACTTTTCATGCAACTAGGTCCACGGGAATTTGCCGTATTCTTAGTGAATTTTGCGCAACAGAAAAAATGAATGTTATAAAATTTTCTTCTACCTGACTATTTTATTTGCCGGAATTCTCCGAGTCTCCGCCTGCAACCGCCGACACATTTTATACCCGTGGTATTCTGATACTCGCACAGGGGATGGATAGCCACTGGTTCAGGTTAGTTAAGGCAGGGTGTTCCCAAGTACGTTTTTCCTTCCGATTTATAACAGCTCATGTGTTATGCATGAATGTACGTACGTATATGTATGTAGGTATGTGTATATATGTATATAAATGACTTCGCTGGTAATTACAATATAAAATATACAATCTCTGTACGCTTTATAGGATAGGCTAAGCATTCCCTTCTGCTAAATAACATTTTACGAGGCGATCACATGGCATTCATACTAGCCTAGAAACAACAGCGTTCCTTACAATTCATTTCCAAAGCATAACAGTTAATTGTATCATTTCTCGAGCATCTGAGACGTTTTGCAAATGAATTCCCAGACTCCCATTTGACTGAAAATCTTTTACACTATCGGTAGCCTAGACCTATGCATGTTCACCGTTAAGGATTTTATTAGTATATAACATCCCAACCATTTCTGAGCGACGGGAAACATATTTATATATACATCTGCTTTAAACACCGAAAAATATAAATCATGTTAATCATGCTACATCCAAAATAAGCTACATGTCCAAGGGTAGGCTACTCACCGTAACGGCACCATTTCGATTGTGTTGATAGTAATGGCTAATACTCTCGACTGGTGTCGCGCACTACTTTATCCACTTATGTCGTACTCTGCCATTACTTCTTCGTACTGCACACGAGCACATACAGTTACTGAATCCCTAGAAATTCACGTTTTATAATAGACTTCAATCACCGATAACTAAGAAAAATACGTTACACGCTTATACCACCGCGCTACCGATAACGATTCCGTAGATCTGCATTGAAAGCATCGTAAGGTCACGTCTTCGATTCAGATACAGTTACTCGGTGATTTGCACGCACATTTATCTTCCTGTATAGTAACGGAAAACGTTTCCGAAGTAGAAAACACAATATTGAAACACCGAAACATAAACATAATATACAACGCACGTTTTCATCAGACACATGTGCAAACAGACATCATAAAACATTCGTCTTGGCGGCAGAACAGAATCAAGCTCTCTCATTGGTTGTTGTTTAGTGACGTGAAAATAGTCGACCAATAGGAAGGCAGTAATCTTGTCAGGCCACCACAATACCTTAATCATACAATCGTGGGTTTTCGAAACTTGAGATGCAGCCATGAAAGTATTATTTGATTTGATGAAATTTAGGAGGTCAAGCTAATCCCGGGGTCGCTTTCGTTAAGACAGTGAGAATAAGGAGTGGTTGGACAACAAGATAAAGAAATCCAGAAAATAGGAGGTAAAGTACTACAATGATCTAAAGGCAGTGTCATCTGTGCTTCGTAGTTTGGTACGCCGCCACCAGGAAGCGCTGCATGCAGCGGCAGCTGCACAGCCTTGCTGCCATCTTTAAACCCCTGCGACCCGCAACCCGCGCAAATTGAATTGGTCCTTTTGTGTCCCGCGATTGTTTTCGTTCATAATTTCGTGTGTTACGTAGTGCCGTTATTAATGGCAGATATGGACACAGGAATTCTTAAAACAATAGCATTTCCCAGGAGAGGTGAGCAAAGTATAGTGAATTTTAGTTAACCATCTTGTGTAAAAGCATGTCTTGTTATAGCAGTTGACACGCTTTCTCAGTAAACGTGTCCCATATTTCCAGCATATTTTTGTGATACGTTAATGCAATGGCGATTTCAGTTTTGAAATCAGTTTATCATTAAATCGTTAAAAAAAAAAAGCTCGTGTTAAAAATGCTTTGTAGGAACTAGGCCTAGTGGTTAATCATCTCACGGTACGTGAGAGCGTTTCAAGGCGACACCATGGATAACAATCCTGATTCAAAGTAAAAACGGTTGTATATTTGTTTGTGTAATAAATCCTGTTTTAATTGTTATTTACATTAAATGATAATACGCCTTATAGATTAAGATTAAGGAGAAAATGAAGTTTGGTAGTATAGGCTACACCTGTCCCCTTAACCACTCATCCGTTAAGAGCTGTATCATTTAAACCTCATTATAAGTAACTCTTATTTTCGAATAAATAACATTCTTCCTCTATGGTTAAAGATACTGAATCATCATGCTTAGGAAGGAATAGCCTTTCAGAATACTAACGATGAAAGGAATCTTTGCTAAGTAAACCCTAGGCCTATGCTCATTGGTTCGAATTTTAGTCCAGACTTATGGTCGCCGTTATTCAAACATTCTCTTTAGGTGTCGTTCTAAAGCTCGCAATAAAATGCTCCCCGAAATACCAAAGTATCTAAACATGCTAAACAATACCCAGTTTATTCAAGAAATGCAATACCACTTGCACATAGTTGTTTTTTCATGCTTGCTATTAAAAATACTTGGCGATAAGTAGGCTGGCAAGATGTTGCTTATGTTAACATGCATTGTTTGTATCCTGTAACAAAGGCGAATGAGAGCAATAGTTTTATATGGATCTGTATATGTATAATTTATATATATATAAATATATATGTGTGTGATTGTGTATATATGTGTATGGCGAAAATGGATATGCAGAATTATTTATATATATTATGTGTAAAATATATGTATATAAATATACATATGTATATAGAACTACTGGTTACCTTTTGCCAGATATATATGTAATTGTTATAACAACCATGCCCTATCTATCTTTCTATTTATCTATCTATGTATATATATATATATATATATATATATATATATATATATATATATATATATATATATATATATATATATATATATATATATATATATATATATATATATATATATATATATATACTGATTGTTTGACATGAATCAGCATTTCATTTATTTGTTACAGGGGAATGTATAGCTATTTATTATATGCGTATAGTAGATTACTGATCAGGTATAAAGGAATATTTTTTCTGATGAAATTATATATATTTGACTTCCAATACTTCAAGTTTATACAGTTTAGAATTGGTGATACTCTTGTGGGAAATTCTTTACTTTGCATAAATCAACAATTTAGTTTTTTTTATGTTAAAAGATTATATATATATATATATAATATATATATATGTACATAGAGATAATCGCACTGTTGCTCTAAGAAGTAATAGTTAGAGAGGCTGGACAGTCTGATTGAAAGAGGGAAGCGATGATACAGGAAAAATACAAGGCTAAAAACTGGGTACAGCTAGGGTCCGAGGGGACGCTGCAAGGACACTTCAGTAACGCCTACAGTGCACCACGTGAGGTGCACTGACGGCACTAACCCTTTACTGGGTGGCCGTGATCTTGGTCCGAGTTAAAAGGGTAGGCAGCTTCGTCATTATCAAGCAACGCTTCAAGGCATAACAGATATCAAACACCAAAGAATGTTTGTGCGATTTCAGAGGCCGTTTCCCACGTTTCGTAATTCTGTAAAGGCTTTGTCCGTTAACAATTAACAGAGAACGAACAGATTTTTCTTATAACACCCTTCCAAGCTTGGGCATAAAATCGGTCTGTCATTCAGCATTATTAAGAGGCGTAGGGACTGAGCGCAGGAATGGTCGTCTGATCCCAGCTTTCCATTACTCTGTGAAAACACTAATGATCATTTGATGAACGTCTTTGGCAGTCACAGGAAACAGCAGGCGGCAATACCACTTCAATGGCGGATGCAGGAAAGGGTCCAATTATTCTTCCATTTCCTTTTGGAAACGTATCCGAATTTCTGCGCGAAAATGCAGCAGCCAAACGGGATGTTTCATGGCTAACGTGAAGGTGCTTCTTTTGAAAGGGCAAAAAAATACTGTTGGCGATAGATTTGTTTCATTATCAGTTAAAATAGAAAAATCATTGCGACGATAAAGAAAGAGAAAAGTGTTTCCTAAAATATGAAGGAAAAATAAAAATTCTTATTGGCCACGGTTTATGAAGCAATGATTATCCCTGCAAACAAATGAAGATCTAATCACGCTTCTAAACAGACTTTTCATTTGATGTCATAGCAGACAATGCTGACTTTTCAATCGCAAAACCCGAGTCACAAACATTTACACATTACAAAAAAAAAAAAAATTCAAACTGAACGGAACCAAAATGCCCTCGTTAGACGAAAAAAAAAATCGGAAAAAGCGAACCAATCGAATCATCTGGACATGTGCTATAAATCTATGATTAATGAAAAGCTATCGGCGCGGCGAGTAGAAACACACACATACACACAAGTACGTACATGCAGAAATATTGAAATGGAAGACTATTGTAAAACAATAACAACTCAAACTCCAGATCCTATAAAATGAAGAGTGCACATTACCATACAAGATTTAGAAATGAAATAATATCAGTGCGAGAATCTATTTATAAAGCATTGCTGAACATTCCAAGCGAATGAAAGAAAAATGCCTTTTAATTTGAAAGCTTGTATATCTAAAAAAAATGAAACTGAAAACGAGCTCAGGAAATATAATTTAGCCATTTGATGGGTAAACGTAAATAAGTGCCATATTGAAAAGGGTAATTCTACACCCTACAAAAAGACATATAAAATGTAAGAACATTAAGTAGAGCTTATTTCTGAAATAGCGATAACCTACAGATAAGTGACTAAAAGATGCTGATAAAATAAAAGAAAAAATTTAACGAGAATCGATTGATACAAATGCCAAAGACGTGACATATACCTAATAGGTACGAGTAACGTCGGTGCAGAAATGAAAAATGATTTATTCACATTCACGAAAGAGCCAAAGGGAAATTGAACCCTTCTGTCAAACGAAATAGATTGCAAAAATATATTAGGCTGTCAGGACCATAGCAAAAGTCATGAATGTTAAGCAATGCCAATAAAACCGTAAAAATAAAATACGCCAAAGTTTCTTCGTCACAATCGAGTTTTCTGAATGCTGTATGAAACTCAGCCACTGACCATGAAACTCACAGCCGCTGCTCATGAAACTTTCAGCTGCAACCCTGTGGTGGCCTGTGTTGTTGACACCTACAGCGGTGCCAGACGCACGATCACGACTAACTTTAACCTTAAATGAAATCAAAGCTACTGAGGCTGGAGGGCTGTAATTTGATATGTTTGATGATTGGAGGGTGGATGGTCAACAAACCAATTTGCAGTCGTCCCGATGATAATTTCTGACTCACATCGGGTCTTTCAATTGAAAGGCAAGGATGCTACCAACTGAGGCGCCTCAGTGGCGTGGTTGGTATGGTGTTGGCGTCCCACCTAGGTGGTCCCGAGTTTGATTCTCGGCCATTCCATTGAGGAGTGAGAGATGTGTATTTCTGGTGATAGAAGTTGGTCCCGTTGCTGAATAACCACTGGTTCCATGCAACGTTAAAACACCATACAAACAAACAAACAAGCTACCAACTGAGCTACGCACGTTATAAGAGATGTAATCTAAATACCACAGTACCTTAGGCTTTTATCTGGGCAGGATTACTTGTTAGGCACCAGCGAATTTTACCCAACTTCCCGACTCAGCAGTGACCCAACTGACAGCATTATCCCTTCCATGTGAATGATAAAGGTAACCAGTACACAATTACGTGTGGTACAGAAATAAACCGCTGGCTCACACCTGGATCGAACTCAGGACTTTCAGTTGTTAGTTTACTTGCCTTTCAACTGAGAGGCTTAGGTTCGTTCCCGATGTGAGTTACGAACTGATTTCTGTGCCACATGGAATTGTATGTTGATTAATTCTGTCATCTTCACTCACAAGGGATAATCTGAATAAAATGCTACCAATTAGGTCACTGCTGGGTCAGGAAATGGGTAAAACTCGCCAGTATGCTAAGCAGCAAGCCTGCCCCGGTAAAAGTCACAGGTACTTTAGTACTCAGGTTCCAGGTTCTATTGTCTGTGGTTCAGTCGATGGGCCCCCTACCCATCAATTGGAAGACCTGGGTTCGATTCCCATGTAAGTCACTTGGATACCATCCCGATGTGAGTCAGAAATTTATTTATACTCCACACGTGATTGCGTTTTGATTACATACATACTTACATACACACACACACACACACACACATATATAATATATATATATATATATATATATATATATATATATATATATATATATTTATATATAGTCATAGTATATATGTATGTATGAAGTATGTGTGTATGTACCTATGTTTTACAAGGCGTTGTAACTTTCGAAAGCGCGCGCGACGTTTATTGCTTCTTTCTAGTACTAAAAATTATCCCATCAATTTTCTTTTCTTTTTCAAGAAACTAATTTTCAATCTGCCGACAAAGTTGGCAACGAAGGAAGCAATCAAGCTCTATTAGAAAGGAAACTGTCGTGGAAAATTTCCTGCGGCGCTTATTTTTGTAGAAAACAATTGAAAACCCCCGATTGGCATCAATAATGTCAATCAGCACATCATCCGGCAGCGTTCAGTCCAATCCATTTACGAGGAGAGGGGCAAAATTACGTCTATATGAATTGCTGTCCTGCTGGAAAAAAAAAAAAAAAAATTAGGAAAAAAGGGATAAACAAACAATTTATTTTTAGCCAAAAGCTATTGTAATGGCTCTCATGCGGACGTTAATAGCAGCAAACATTTTTCTGTTTGCTATGAATGTGAAAATTTCATTTAACCTGCATGGTATATTTACACATTATTCCAACCAAAAGCTAAAAGCTTTCCTGGCCCTTCATGCAGTATCAATATGCCAGTGCTGGGATACGCGTGTAATATGCCAAATATTTGTCCCTATCTGTATGTTTATTGTGTACTTGGGCAAACTTCTGTTGATTCTTCGTGGAATTTTATGAGTCATACTCTCAAATTAAACACAGTCTTAAATAAATCCTTCCAGTATTTCGAATGCTTCATAATTTAATTATGAGTAGATTGACCTTATGACACCAATCCTAAAGGTAACACGAAAGTTTTGGATTAATTTCTATTTGCAACTGCGCGACATGCAAGTGACGTCTCCTGAGAATACTCCTAAATTCTTGTCCTATCTGAAACCAGTAGTGATCGAGCACTAACTAAGAAGTGCATACAGATTTGTTAAAATTTGGTTAATTAATTTATAGCTAAATGAATTATGCATGACCTGACAGTAAGTTACCATACAAATTACGTGAAGTGTTTTTGTGTGTGTGCTTGAGAGAGGAGAGAGAGAGGTAGGAGGTGTTGCCAGGGGTGGTTATTTTAATCACAAAAAAATTATTATAAATATCAGCTTATCAATCAATGAAAGTTCTATATCCAAACAC
This sequence comes from Macrobrachium nipponense, assembly GCF_015104395.2. Classification (NCBI taxonomy): domain Eukaryota; kingdom Metazoa; phylum Arthropoda; class Malacostraca; order Decapoda; family Palaemonidae; genus Macrobrachium; species Macrobrachium nipponense. The sequence goes on from NC_061096.1 coordinate 18,199,020, forward strand.
AAAGAGATAGCAGGCATTCAAAGTCGACTTGATATCTTTAATCCAGTGTGAAATTTAATATATATATAATATATAATATATATATATATACATATGTATGTATATATATATATGTGTGTGTGTGTGTGTATGTATATATATCATAGTAGTACTGGGTGAGGCGGGAAAATTAACGTAATCAAAATCCAGATTCAGAATTGAGAAGGGGGAGTCTTTTGAAAAGCTGGTATCAGGTTGGCTCTAAAGGTCATTTGTTTCACAAAGAACATCACCGCCTTATAATAACTGAAAGCAGTCATCCAAGGGAGATGTAGAAGTGAGGGACTCCCCAAAGTGGCGTGTTTACACCCTCCATCTAATCTTAGAGTCTTTTGTCGAATAACTTCGTCGACTGGAATATCAGGTTTAATCATATAGTGTTAAATCAAACATCACTATTGCCATGACCTTCACCATTAAATTTTTGTGATGGAAGGCTTCATCAAAGGCTCCAGTGAATAGCATCCCAGCCCTATTGTTTCTATACCACTTTTCCAGGATAATATAAAAGGGAGAAACCTGAAATCTTTGCTATGCAGTATCTCAGTTACAGTAATATTTTAGATAGGGAGTGCATATAATCTCTTAAAGTAATATATTATGCGTGTTTTTTAAAGGATTGCATTTTGTGGAATGTCACCAGTCTAAAATATTTTCGCCTAAGAATTTTCGATTCCAAGCTCTTCACCTCTCATACTGGCGCTATTTTGCTATCAGAAAATGAACTTTCACTTATGTTTGTGCATGGGTAAACAAGGATATTTTATAAAAGTAAATCCAAAGTAAGGATGATGTTGCAATACCTCTCACCTGGAACTTTTTATTTCAGCTTTATACTTTACTTTGTGGACCTGAAACTGTAAAGAATAAGATTTTTTTTCTACTATTTCTTCATTCTCAGCTCTTCACCTCATATACTGGCTCAACTTGCTTTCTTAAAATGAACCTTTATTTCAGTTTGTGATTGGGTAAACTGGGCTATTTAAAAGAGTATATCCAGATCAGATTTCAAATATTGTATTTTAACTCTATACTTGCATTCAATGCTTTCAAGAATGCGCTACTATTTCATTTTGCAAAATACTGCAAAGCCGTAATGTATAAATGCAATAATTGAAATGAAACAGCAATGCTTATACCAGGCAAGAAGGTGTTTACTCCGTTGTGATTTATAAAATAAAATTACTCTTTGTCTGTTTAATACTTAGATAAGAGAGTAATCTCCAATGAAAGCCAGATACTGTAAGTTCTCGTATGCATCTTCCAGTGTTGGCGTGGAGCCAAGAACCCCATCTCAAAAAACTCGGTGCTTAAAAAATTGCAATAGAGTCCGATACGTTAGGCAGTGAAGCACAGTGAGTCTCGAGAATCCAAAAGAGCCTTAGTATTGTGTTAGGTTTTTCTTATTCTTCTTTACAGATTGCAATATACGTCGTTTTTCCTTATTTTTTGGCGTCATGATTTAAGTTTATTTCTTTTTAGTCGAGATTGATGGGTAATTCAGTCACGTACAGACTTGTTTTCTTTTTTTTATCTTTTACTTAGAAAAGATAATAGTTATAAAATGAAAGGTTTGCCCCTGGATTTTCTTAAATATTCAAAAGAAAATATACAGCCATGTCTACTTTAAATTTAAGAAATGTTTTTTAGGATAATACTCAGGCTTTTGACCAGCGAAACATGCAAATCTAGTTAGGAAAATGTCAGATCTGGTGATTACGGTAAGATATTGAAATTCAATAAGAATATCATATTCAAATCAACATTCTAGTCCAGGCTGTTCCCAACCTTTCTTATGAATAAAATGAGAATGATACTGGGAGAACTTTATTTGGATCGTTCTTATAGCAATAATTTGATGATACCTGATTTGCAGCCCACGTCTGAAATGCTGAAGTAACTGACTCACCCGCCCCTTCATCCTGGTGGCTTAGGGTGCGTTTCCAATGCCACGGCTCAATGACTGTAGTCGCACCGCTCACAGTTTGTACTCCCTCTCTTATATGGAATGACACCGTTTGTAGACGCTTCATTGGAAAAGTTGCCATATGATGTAATGAGGAGTGCGCGTGACTATAGTCTCACGACTACAGTCGTTTTAGCCGCGGCATTGGAAACGTACCTTTAAGACTGTTATAAACGTTACGAACGACCATTCATAGAATAGCAACTTATTATTTTGTTTCCTTAATGTGTACCAACAAGATTACCTGCTTCTAGCCCTAAAAAACAAAATAAGAGAAAAGTCGTTGTTTATTTACTACCTGGGAGCCATTTTTTTTCTTTAGAATACTGACACTATGCAAGTTAAGGCTACAAAAGTTTATTTTTTATTCATTTATTTTTTTATGCGTGTGATGTGCAAACATTCACAGGGATGTTTGGTGCAGAAGTGAGAGGTCGTAAAACAACTTTTAGAGATTTACTTACGGCTCTCATACCGCTATAAAGAATTTTATCTCTGCTTCATGAACACAACCTACGTTTTTTGTCCTCAGTTATTGGGTAAAATTTAAGTTTTCGTTCGGAGATATAAACCTTTATCAGTATTTTCTGAAATTCTTCTGTAAATAACGGCCCTTGAGATGATATCTAGAGAATAAATAGGTCTGCTTTGTGCGGTTTTCTCTCCGCTGTGCTCATTCGTTCCCAAGTAGATCAGTTCTCTTTTAGTCAACTACAGAGCTGGATTTATGCGATTTACTTCATAAGAAATGCTTTTCTCTAATCTTACTATATACCCCGCATTTTTTTTATCTTATATTATATTTTTATGTGGAATATTTATTAGCCACAATGCCCTCTTAGCTTCCCGATTTCTTCACATTTTGGGAACGCCTATCACTACGAACCCTGGAACCAAATTAAGAAAAAAATAAAGTTTTTCCAGAATGCTCGGCCGGGAATCAGAAAAAAAACGTCATTTCTCTCTCAATTTGGTTCCAGTCTTCGTAGTGACAAGCCTTTCAGTGTGAAGAAATCGACAAGGTAAGAGGGCATTGTGGCTAATAAATACTTTTTACGTATCTGGGAAAAAGTGACAAGTAGATTTTACACCCACCCACGCACACACAACTACACACACACACACACGCACATATATATATATATTATATTTAAATATATATCAATTTTAATTACTACATACAGAAAAACCAAGGAAGATTATAGTGAGACAAACAAATTTGGGTGCTTGTGCTGTAACAACGGATATCAGAGGGAGATTAATCTTTATTTTACCATAAGAGATTTATCAATGGCATGACTGTTACAGGCTGAAGGTGTGAAGAGTGCTTTCGGAAATATAATTTCTTGATGTTGCAACTCTGCAGTGGACATAAAGAAATTACATTCGTTTATCCACCTAGTGTCGTTATCGTTTTGACGAAATCCTTCCAGACGGACTTTGAACTTAGGTTTAATGAAGTAGCTGGACAGTATTGGGTTCCCAACCCAGAATGAAAATGCTGAATTTTTATGGTCCTCTTAAATACTTTGCCTTGCTATAACCTGCATTGTTGTAGACTAGGCCTATTAGACATAGCACGGTGAGGCCTTCGTTAAAGATTAAAATTAGCCTCAAGGACGTCTATTGCTTCCACAACGGCACGGCGTCTTGGGACCAAGAACTATATCATATTTGTATCCATCTGAAAAAGTTTATAAGTTACCTAAGGAGTAGTAGAGCTGGTAGGACTTCTGACTACAGGATTCTGAAACTTAGATAAAAAGGGTTGGGGGACTTCCATCATCCAGGAAAATGTAGTCTTATAGACAGGTGTGTTCGTGAAAATCGATAGACATACAAATAAATATGTATTAAAAGTTATATACAAATGATGAAAAAGCCACAATATGGATAAATGTGAAAATGAAATAGTACAAAGGGAAAACTTAAAAATTAGGTTAAGACATGGATGTTTGCCTCATTTTTTATAAAATCACACGTACACTTATACGAACACACATATTTGTATTTGTATGTGTATATATATATATATATATATATATATATATATATATAAGATATATATATATAATATATAATATATACATTATACTTCATTCATATATATATATTATATATATGTGTGTGTGTGTGTGTGTGTGTGATAGTTAATGAAGCTCTGAAAACGGTGAAACAACCACGCTTTTTGAAACCTATTGTAGTTCAAAACGTTTCGTCGGAGAACAAATAATAATGATAATAATATCGACAAAAACAATAACAGTAATGCGAAGGCCCTGAATATATTGGCTGCCGCATCCAACTGTGGTCAAAAGAAATACTTGAAATCAAAAAGAAATAGTATTTGTTGATAAATTTTTACACATAATATCATAATACCGGTGAGCGCCCTATCTAACGTTGCATAAATATTAATGAACCTTTCATTTAAAAGTTTGAAATAAAAAAGGAAAAGAAATCTATTAGCATTTCATTCGAATACTCATTCCGAAAGGACAATTACATTCGTGTTCAGGGAAATATAAAATATTTGGTTAGCTATTCAATTACATATACGTTCGCTGAAAATTTGCGATAGAGAGAGAGAGGAGGGAGGGAAAGGAAAAGAGAGAGAGAGAGGAGCAATGTGGTAACAGAATTTATTACGCGGAATAAATCTATTTATCCAAACATTTTTATGCGATTTGTGAGTCTCTTTAATGTTAAGTAGAACTACATTGTTGTTTTCGCAAATAGAATGGTTTTCAAGGACCATTTACAGTTACCTAATAATAAATAGTAATAATTCTGTCCATATATAAATATATATATATATATACTTATATACATATACATACATATTATATATATATATATATATATATATATATATATATACAGTATATATATATATATATATGTGTGTGTGTCTGTGTGTTTAAATATATTGCTTGAACCTCCAGTGCACTGGTCCGCATCTGACACGTGTAATGAAATGTCGGGAGAGACTGACATAATAATGGTTAGGAGAAAAATGGAGTCTAGGCCTATAGCTTTGATGACATCAGATCATGCAGAAAGTAGCTTTGATATTTTCTTTATTATCACAGAAAAACTGTGATGTAAAATAAAGGACAGACAGATTTGCAATATTCAGTTCAAAAGAAGTTTGTGTCTCTTACTCATATTTCGTTATATAGCTGATAAAGGTTGCACTAGAAAACATTTTCTGAAGGGTACTTCAAAACACGTTCTCTAACTTTCGAAAGTACGTTAGTATAGATTTCCAGTAGTTAAACAGCCCTCCTATCCTCTAATAGGGCTTTATATTGACAATCAATTCGAGCCCTTTTTATTTGCTTCCTCTTCTGCAAACACAATAATGACTGTGAATACCTTCCCTGCTCCACTTGCCTTTATGGTCTCGGACCTCACTGCAGGAAGCAGGGACTTTCACAGATAATGTCAAGGGCGTTTTGTTTTTCATTTATTCCAGTAAGGTCTCATTATTTTCCACTCTTTAGCCTTCGCTTCCTGTACCAAAGTTTGGCAGAGAGAGAAAAAAAAAAAAAAAAAACTGAAAAAGGAGACGTCCCTGACTAATGGGCTAAAGTAGATGGTGCTACTGCTTGCCAAAAAAAAAAAGCAGAATGTCGGCTCGCGGGTCACCCGAAAATGAAGACGATTATTTAGTAATTAGCTATTTTAGAAACTCATAGATTTCCGAGAGTGATATTTTATTGAAAAATGTTTGTTAACGTGGGGAACAGATGTCAAATGAAAATAATAGGTCTCATTCATGTTAAGCATCAGATTTATAATCAACCCTAAGTTCATCGACCGCGGTCCTTCTTTTCAATGTCGGGACCATATGCGCTTCCCTTCCTAATTCATTGAATATGAACGCATCCTCCAACTCAGTGAACCAACCACCAACCTACTTTGGACTATAAGCTTGACATTACGCCTACTTGTTAACAACTGACCTTTCCTCTCTCATCGTAACAACTTCATTTATGGTATATGTTTGAGGATATCATCTTCAACTACCAAAGTGAAAAACAATGTCATGAGGATATGATATTATATAAGAAGAGGAGTAATAGATATTCATAACAACATCCACTCTTGTCTGAAAAGGAGACAGGGTGAATCTAACAGTCTACTGCATTCTTGGAACATCTACTCATAACCTATCGACAGTCAGCTCTTCAAATTAGAAACATCTGGCGATGATCAATGACCCATTTCAATTTGAACAAGCCCAAAAATACACCCACACACCAATTGACTGTATGCGTTCATCTTAAGTATGCTTTACCTTATCGGCCTTCCGTTTAGTATATTTCCTTCAGTTTTTTATTATGAGCTCACTGAATATATTTAATCAACAAAGGTGCAGCATTCTGAACGTATCTCTAGATTTATATCTCATTTAGTTGTCTCTTGTACTAAATAAATTCCAAAATGTTTTCAGTTTCATTAACATTTGGTGTTTGTGAACTAAGTGTAAAAAAAACAGATATGAAAAAATATGACGCTAAACCTTACTTTAAACGATCGTTAAAATTTCGACGTGAAAAAAATTTCTGAAATTCAAATAACATACGAGAAAGAAGTTTATCCACTTGAAGAACAAGACTTTTTATAAATTAAGAAACAAAATTACTCTTGCAAAGTTAAGCAAACATTCCCACCAACTTCCGAATTTTTCCCATAAGAATATGCAGCATTCTGTCAGATTTCCTTCGAAACTTTTTTTATTATTATTTTCTTACTGCCGCTGATTTTAACAGATTATTGTTTAGCAATATGATTTTATATTGCTTGACTGTTTCTCTATCTATGAACCTATTTAATAAGTTTTTCTAATGAGTTTCTCATATTTGCATATTAAGATAAGCGATTCCTGTTCATCATTATTATGAGTCATACTTTTTTTCTAATAGGTTGGGTGATGTCAGCCGCCAGCCGTTCATTTCCCAGCAAATCTTCGGGATGACGTTGTTCGCCCAGAACGTTTATCAAATCGGATTGCGACCACCGCTGACATTTAACATCCAGGTACGTTATTCGTAGGTTTTGTCAACTGAGACACAAGAAGTCTTTCAAGGGAGCATTCCTACCTAACTTCCGTCCCCACCCAGGAGTCGAACCTGTTTCTCATAGCTTGCGAGTTGCTAAGCAATGTTGGCTCATTGAATTAGGGACCTCGCTTAACCAGCTAGGCACTAGAAATCGATCCCATGGGTAGAAGCGACAAATGACCTCATACTAAAATATCTGCTCTGCCTTTGTTGTACTGAATGTTTAATCAGATACTTAGTGAAGAACTGTAAAGTCATAACCCTCCAGGAGTCATCTACTTAACTAATAACATGTAATTGAAAATCCCACACACATACATATACAAATATGTATGCAGTATATATATATATATATATATATATATATATATATATATATGTACATATATATACCATACAACTTTTCCCCCTTTGGAGGGGCTGTAGCTGGAGGTATATAGCCTCTTCATGTAGCAGCAGCTTTTTTGGGATGAGGATGCTACCCCACGCCCTGTTGCTTGACCCCTTCAGTCACTGGTACCCATTGACAACTCGGTATGCACGAAAGACTTACATATATCATATCACTTGAAATGTGTATATATACCCGTAAATATGGCGTTATTTGGAATTAATCTGATTTCTTAGCCATTATGTGTAAGGGTATTTACTTTTTGGGCGGAGTACTAGAGTCGTATATTATTTTTAAAAATCAAAGCAAGTTGAAAAATATATCTATATATATTTTTTTTATAAGAAAAAAAAATTGGAAATAAATGTGTATCATAGCTTTTACAGTTCATCTCGTTATTCTTTAAGCCTTATTTTTCTCATTATTCATTATTTTTCACGTTGTAAAGGATACTGACATGTTGAAACTAGGGCCCCCTAGAATCCCACTTGTTACCCCCAGCCAGCTCTCTTCAGAATCCAATCAGATTTTCGTTAATAATTGCTCTTCCTTGTTCATAACGATGGTGGCCATAATCTCCCCCCAATTTCTCGCTGAACACATTTTTCCCTTCGCCAGTAAATGAGGACACACACACAAGGGATGTGAATAACGCAGATGAAAAAAAAAAAACTCCGAGTTAAATGCTTCCCTTATTAAGGCTTTCATTCATGGTTTTCCACTAATACTAGGAAAGGCTCGCCACGTGATTTCCATCAAGGATATTGAATACAAAAATGGCACGCACATCATGGGGGAGGAAACGTTCTTTGGGATATTACTCCTGTGATTCAAAGAAGTCTGGAATTCTGAGCTGATATCTCAGTCGTTTTTGAAAGAGGCCCCTCTGCTTGGAGCCTCTCTGGCTTCTCCTGTAATACCGTTCTGTTCATTTAGATGAGTATATTCTCTCTCTCTCTCTCTCTCTCTCTCTCTCTCTCTCTCTCTCTCTCTCTCTCTCTCTGTCTCTCTCTCTCTAGACCTAGATTCACTGCAGAGAGAGGGAATTTCCCTCATAAACTACCTATCTCTGCTGACCAACAATGAATAATGCCCCGGTTATTAGTCGACTGATGCTGGTTGTAGTTGGGACTGGAGAAAAAGAAAAGGAAGGAGAAGAACATGTTTTTGATAATGGGGGATTTGTTAATCATAATTTCATCATCACGTACCTGATGGTCCCGATGGGATAATTCTCTCTGGAAAATTGTATAACCCTTCTTGACTTGCTTTCTCTGTATCTGTAAACTTATTCATCTGTAAAAGCTGCAAGATGCATTGTTAGAAGATTGGATAAAGAATGCGACAATTGCACAATAAAACTTGTCATTTACATCTGCCAAAATTTGACTTTATCACTTGTAATAGAGAACACTGAAGCCATGATAAAAAATAAGGATATCATAAATAAAACTTCCCATTATTCTATCAAAGCTACTTCGGATTCAACGATGAAAATAGATTGGAAGTTTTAGTTGAAAATAAACAAACAATATATTGAAAAAAAAGAATTTGTTGATATACGTCAAGCATAAACGTAAATAATTTACAGGAACAGTCTAAAACTCTCTTCAGTAAATATGTACTGCTAATTTCTATAACAACTAAAGGTAAAATGATCTTAGAGTTCTGAAAAACACAGACATTTTCCGCATATGGTACATGTCGTAACTAACAAACTATAATTTTTCCCTCTCATCCCTGAAAACCTTTTAGCCCAATAATAATAATAACAAAGACAGATTTCTTCCGAAAGTTTAATTGAGCCTCCAGACTCTTAAAAACAGAGTATCCAAGCTCCCAGTTATGCGCGCTGAACACGTGAGTGCAGGAGAAACTTCAGTGAGAGGAATAATGAACCTCTTCCCAGCTATGAAGAATAAGTTATATAACGAAAAAGGTACTTTGCAACAGAGGCCTCGGGCGGAATCTTGACATAGCGCAGACTACCTAGTCCTTTTCTCAGAATCACACTAATCACCTGAACACACGAACACACGCTGTCGTCCGTATGTAGTATACTTCGGCAACTGGATACACATGCAAGTATATATATATATAGATATATATCTACTATATATAATATATATATATATATATCTATATATATATAAATATTATTCTACCATATATAGATATATATATATATATATATACCATATAATTATATATCTATATATAATGATATATATATATTTATATATACTATATAAATATATATATACAATAATACATATATCATATACACATATATACATAATAATATATATATAATATTAATCTATATATATTATATATATATATATACATTATATATATATCTATATATATATATATATACATTACATATATATATATATATATATATACATATATATATATATATACATATATATATATATATATATATATATATATTATATATTCATGTATGTAGAGATAGAGAGAGAGAGAGGTGTGTGCGCGTGTATTTGCTCATGTTCGGCTCCAGTAATTTTAAGCTGCCTGAAGAGCAATACTAGATATGATATTTAAGTACGAGGTATTTGTACTGATGACGTAACACAATGGCATGCCTGCGGTTGTGGACCCGTTAAAACTAAGGAAAAATATATGAATAACTCATTTAGTAAGCCATCATTTTTCTTACCTTGAATTGGAAGTTAGAGTGCCGTAGTAGTAGTGTGTAAATCCTAAAGCTCTGGCCTACCTGGAAAAGAACAAATAATCATTTTAATTACAGTATCATATGTGGTCGTTGCAAATTGAATACATATTTGCATTTAATCGCTTATATAGCTGAAGATAAATAAGAAACTAATTTTCTGAGACAAATGCATGACCCTTATAATCAATCTTGAATCGGTGTAGAAAATTAAACTAATTTAAGTCACAAGTTATGAAATGTATAATAATTACAGATTCATCTGGACGTTATTTTCGGTCATTTTCATTTTGTAAACGGCTGGAAATTTCCCGGATTAATATCGTAAATGTCAAACTGAACATGAAAATAAATGGATATCAGGTAAAAGATTGTTGAATTAGTTTTTCACTTTCCGTACGCAGAAGTAGTTTTACAAATTGTTCAATTTGTACAATATGAAGCAATTCTTGCCGGATGAAAGGAAGTCCGGTGCTTCATGAAAGTTATGAACAACGTTTAAAAATAACATCAAGATATATTGTGATAAATTTCCAAACCTTTCATGATTTGCTATAAGATTTAATGGACGGATATGAAAATATGAATTGCAACAATTTATACATTAGCTTTCGCTGTAAGGGAAAATATATTTCAGAATCTAAATTATAATTTTATAAATGATCGTGATAAAAACTATGAATTACGAGTAGCATTGGGAGGTCTTGACGATTACTAATTATGAAATGTTAAATCTAGTAATGATCATCACTGAACACATCTTATATGCAAATTGCATGGAAATAGAAAGGTTTGATGTTTTTCTTATATTTTTTTTAACTAATTAGGGGACATTAAGCTGACCTTGCTTAAATTTGTTTCTATTGCAGCTATATCAAGTTCACCAAAAAAAATGACAAGACTGTTATTAGTTCTCGTAATTGAACTTTGTATGACAAACAAAAATTTTGGTAATCATTTAGGAGACGTAAAGATACGTTGTGCTGTGTAAATCTGATGTCCGTTGCAAACCACATTATTCCCGTGTATAATTAATCTTTCATGAATACTTGGGTATAGATGTCTGATTGTCGTGCCATAATATGTTCTTTTTTATTATGAGAAAATTTCTATTGAATGCATTTAGTAAAAGGAGATATATCTCGTTAACTCCGCTTATTTTTATAATAATTCTTCAGGAATTCCGCGCTTAATGCATCAATTTATTGGGTTTTATTTAAAATCTTAATAATGCAACTTGGAAGATTCCAAGTGCTCTCTAAGCTTTTACAAGAATTACCTTTAAGCAGTCATATAAGAACATTAAGTCTAGACACTAGCATCGTGGCAGCCAGTATGCCTAAAGGAAGTGGTTAATTGCTTGTAATGTCCATTTATGTCTAATTCGTTACCCTCAGTTCATTGTATGAGACATTGTATATGAGTTCTGAAGTGTTCATATTCATTTTAGCGCTGCTTTACCCTTTGCTGATCATTAATTCATAATAATTATGAATTTGTATTTTTCGTCAAATCCTGCAGACTTAGTATCATTCACATTGATTAAAAGAGAACGTTATCAGTGAGTTATAGTGATTTTTTTAAAGTGATTTTTGATCTGTTTTATTTGGTGTTCCATAGGTTCGAGTTCTGGGACCTCTAGTGTATTTCATTTTTACTTGTGATATGAGCATAGCTACTAGTTTACCGATGGTTAAAGCTACCTCCCTGTAAAGACAGTGGTCACCTCTGAATAGGGTAAAACACCTGGTGATTTGGCTCCGATAACGCAAGACTTCTTAAATTCACTGATAGATGTTACCAGGTCTTGGTGGACTGTCTGAAAAGATTTCTCAGTGTAAAGTTTCCAGTTCGACCATATTACTTCTTCCCACATGAAACCAAAAGTATGCTGATGCTTTAGGTTTTTCAAAATTTTGGAAATCATTCCATCAAGCAGTCATTAAGACGCAACTTATTGATGGTCTTGGCTATTTTCATTGTCATCTCGTTATGCCCCTAGCATGAATTCCTTAAAATAAATTGAATAAACATTACAGCAAGTCTTATAAAAAGCACTTTGTAGTTCTATGACATTCATCGAGACAGTCAATTACGGCCATTAAAGTGTTTTTTTAGCCCTATGTAGCTGAAATTTCGAACCGAGTGGAACGAGGTTGCACCCCCATAAACCGGACAAATGCGGTAACATGAGTATACTACATTCCCTATCATCCCGTGTGTGTGCATTGCCTTAATTAGATATTTGTTGTTCTTTTATGCCTCTATACCGCAATATCAAATAGAAAAAACAGAGCAAGCATGTATATAGACATTTGTTTAAATATGATCACAATTTTCTGTTTGACTTCCCAAAGCTAAATAAATAACCTCCTCACCACAACTTTATTTGCTTATAGTATGGTTTGGCTTCCGGAAGCCAGAGGGGAAATGCGTTAATTAGGCAACGTAGCAAGAGGAGAGGTTAATCGGAAATAGGAATATTTTGAAAGGAAATGCAAATAAGAACGTAAAAACGACCAACAAAAGCATGGAATAAAATAGTCATAATTTCTGTGGGATTAAGTACTACTTTATGCAACTAGCTACACCGTGTGGTAGGGGTGTATGAATACGACCACTGTAGGTCCTGCGTGTCGTAAATGGCGACTTAAAGGAAAGCTGCTGCCTTGCAGTCTTACTTTTTTAGTAAAAGGCTAGGCCCACCGACAATAACTGTGGAAACTGCTGCCCTACAGGTGGATATTTTAGTCAAAGGTTAGGTCCACCGCCAATAACTGTAGAAACTGCTGCCCTACAGGTGGACTTTTTAGTCAAAGGCGAGGCCCACTGCCAATAACTGTGGTTGATGACAGCAAGGGCATGCGGTCGTAAAAACCCCTCTTCTAAATAATAAACCATGCCTGACGTTGTAAGGAAAGGCGCATCAGGCAACCAACCCCTTCGTGTAGGGATAAATGTGGGAAAGAAGATGATGATTTTATGAAACTAGCAGTGATTTTGATTTTATATAGACAAATCCTTTTACTTAATTTTGATTGAGCATGTAACGATTAAGTGATAGAAGACTTCAGAATATCACCTTTTCATGTCTTTCTTTCCTAATTACAGTACTTGTGTGATGTTCAGCTGAACATCATCTAGACAATATTCCAAACAAGATAGAAAGTATTATCGAGAAGTATGACTGCTCATATATACGACTTAAGAGACCTACGTCCTTACTACTTCCATACACCCTCCAAGTACCTTGCCACCAGAATCAATCGATAAATCAATTAGCCATCCTCATTTATTTCCGCATGTGCAGCCTAATTACCGTACATCAGCTTGCGCCATAAAGATTGTGTCAACAAAGACGCAGTGGCCTAATCACCCTCCTTTGAGGAAGATTACCTCTCTCTCTCTATATATCTGTCTTATATATCTATCTATGTATCTCTCTGTCTGCCTATGTATATGTATATATTTACCTAAAGAGAGAGACAGACACAGACAGACAATCTGAGGTTTAATCAATGTATATACATATATATATGTATATATATATAAAAATGGAAAAACAATATATATATATAATATATATATATATATATATATATGGGTGTGTGTATATATATTGATTAAATCTCAGATTCTCTGTCTCTCTCTCATATAATATATATATATATATATATATATATATATATATATATATATGTATAGATATATATATATATGAGACAGACAGACAAGCTGAGATTTAATCAATATATATAACACACCCATATATATAAATGGTTGTGTGTATATATATATATATATATATATATATATATATATTATATATATATATATATATATATATATATATATATATATATATATATATACACACACACACACACACACAATGGGAGTAGTTATCCTTGAGTTGTGAGTGGTGGAGTGATCAGTTTTTCTACTTATCAGGTGAACTACCTGTGGAGAAATCTTTGCTGATTGGTATGGTTTTATAAGATTAATGTCCACTAACTGGCTAGGTTTCCTTTTATCTGGAGTTTCAATTGCATAAGTTGTTTTAGAGACCCTTTTAGTGATTTTATAAGGACCCATAAATTTTTCTCTTAATGGAGCTCCTGGCACTGGTCGATATACAAGTACATCATCTCCTACTTTGAAAGTTCTGATTTTGGCCTTTTTATCGTAATGGTTTTTAATACGAATCTGACTGTTAGTTAAATTCAGATTGGCAAATTCATAAATATGGTCAAATTTAACCTTAAGACTTTGAAGGTATTGTGGAATACTTACTTGCTGGTCTTTGTAAGTACCTCTCAAGATGTTTTCTTTTACCATGCTAAGGTTTGTTCTAGGTCTACGGCCGAACATCATCTCGAAGGGAGAAATTCCAGTAGACTCATTAGGTGTACTCCTAAGTACATACATAAGGAGATCCAGGTCTTCATCCCGGTCTCGTCCAGTTTCACAAATGTACTTGCGCAGGAGACTTTTAATGGTCTGGTGTACCCGTTCGAGGGCTCCATTAGTCTGAGGGTGATAAGCTGAAGCAAAAATATGGGAGATGTTTAACTGCTTTAAAGTTTGCTTAAACAAGTCATTAGTGAAGTTTGTCCCCTGATCACACTGAAGCTCCTTAGGAAAACCAAAAATGGTGAATATTTTAAGAAGATGAACAATAATTGTTTTAGCGGATATGTTTTTTATAGGTATGACCAAAGGAAATCTAGTAGTTGGACACAACACAGTTAAAATGTACTCATTTTGATTTTTAGTTTTGGGAAGTGGACCAACACAATCTACAATTACCTTTTCAAAAGGAGAATTAGCTACTGTAATAGGAACTAATTGTCCTGGTGGTATTTTCTGATTTGGTTTACCAGTTACCTGGCAGGGATGGCAAGATTCTATGTGGCGCTTTACATCAGCTTTCATACCAGGCCAGTAATAATCGTCCAGCAAACGCTTATAGGTTTTGGAAATGCCTAGATGAGACTCTGCTGAATTTGCGAGATCTAATAAGGCTGCACGAAGATTAGAAGGAACTACAAGCTGGTAACTATCATGCCAGGAATTTTGTCCTGCAATCTTCAAAGGTCTATAACGTCTCATGAGGATGTTATTATCAAGATAGAAATATGGTAACTTACTTTCATCATCATCATCTTTTACTTTATCAAAGTATTCTTCCAAACTATCATCAGACCTTTGATACTCTACAAATTCATCTGATGGAATATCAACAAGATCAGCAAGAACTTTTTCACCTAAGGTACTTTGATCTACCTTACCTGTGTGTTCAGTGTCTCTAAAGGTTGAGGTTGTAGACCTCGTGACTACTTGGCAGGGAAGCTCTACCACAGGAGAAAACTCTTTGCTAGCTTTTTCGATCACTACTTCAGGCTGAGTAATGATAAGACTAGGAGTACTGTTAGTTTGAGCCAAGTCATTACCAAGTATCATGTCTATGTTCTTGCAAGGCAGGTCAGAATCCAACAAGGCGACATTAGTTGAACCTTTAAAATAAGGACAATCAAGAGAAATCTGTACAATAGGTAAAACCTTTTGACAAGTCAAATCTGACACAGTTACATATTGATCTGTTGGTTTAGCTAAATCTTTTAACTTTGAGCTAATGATAGTCTGAGATGACCCTGTATCTCTCAAAATTTGCACGGGAATATCATTTACTTTACCAGGATATGTAAATGCTGTAAAGTCTGATAGAGGTTGAGCACAGTGAAGTGTCGTTTTATTTGCAGTATTCCCTGATTTGGGTCTTTGTGAAAAGGCATTAGGAGAAGCCTTACCATGAGATGCTTTGCATTTGGGGCTAGGACAGTCTTTAGTATGATGACCTTCTTTCTTACAAAAAGTACAAACCTGGGGGGCAGATGAAGGAGAGGACGAATGTGGTTTAAGTTTATGAAGGAGATGGTAATCATCAGCTAATAGGGAAGCCCTTTTTCCATCTTTTTCTTGTTTTTCTCTAATAAACATTGACACATTAGCTGGAATACGCCTCAGGAATTCCTCTAAAACTATTAAATACTTTAATTGTTCTAAAGTAGTTATTTGTTCCTTATCTATCCATTTATAAAACTGCTTCAACTTCAATGTGAAAAACTCCAGATAGGTCTGAGCTTGGTTCTTCAAAGTTTGTCTGAAGATTTATTTATACCCTTCTGCTGTCACACTATAAGCATCCAATATGGCAGCTTTAAAGACTTCATAGTCCCTTTCTTGGACAAGTTGCGCTGCCACATATGCAGCTTTTCCTTTGAAGGAGTTTCTGATTAAGAGAACATATTGATCTCTAGGCTAGTTGAGAGACGTTGCAGTGTTTTCAAAAGTTATGAAAAATACATCAGGATCTTTTTCATCGAAGACAGGCAGGAGTTTCCGTGCTTTACTAAGGTCAAAAGCACTAGGTAGCTGTTTTTCTGCCAACCATTCTTCTATTCTTATGGCTGATAGTTCCTTTTCCAACAGAACTTTTTCTTTTCGTTCTAGTTCAAGTCTTTTTTGCTCAGCTTCTACAGTTAAGCTTGCAGCTTCTACCTTCCTTTGTTCAGCTGCTGCTGCAGCATTTGCAGCTTCAAGCCTTTTTTGTTCAGCTTCTACTGTTCGCTGCTGCAGTTCAAGTTGAAGTTTCAATTTCACTATCTCCGGGTCTTCAGTTATGTTACCACTATTTAGTAACTGTACGAGCAGCACCTCGTTCAAGTGTTAGAGGCCTTAAGGGAAGAGCCTCCTCTTCAGTAATGTTACCACTATTTATCAAGAGATCTAAAATCTTTCCCAATAGTTCAGCTTTCACCACAGCATGACCTACAGATATTCTTGCCCTTACAGCTATTTGGCGAAGCTGGTCCTTCTTAGCTTCCTGTAGTGTATTCAGGTGCTCCCTGGGTGCACCTAAAAATTTTTCAAGATCAAAAGGCATCTCACCACACTGATAAAATGGAAAATATCACTTTAAATTATATTACTACCATACACAAGCTATAAATCTTAAAAACGTTAGGTTATTCATGGATTTATGGTGCGAAGGCACTCACAAACTACAGGAATTACCTTAATCCTTAATTCATACAATGAATAACTGTCCAAAAAATTCACTTAAATGAACGAGCATTTGCTACCAGCTAATGTTAAAAATAACCCATACCAATCAGAAAGCTTAGTTCACCAATAATGCATAACCACCAACAATCTTGAATGAAACAGATTCTTAATTTAGTAAATAATTGGTAGTACCAACTGTTACCTGAACAAGGAATAAACCTTTAAGTATCCATCGAGGTAGAACGAAGTTCTTGACGACGTGGTCGTACAAAATGAAGCCGAAATCCTTTAAGGAGCGAAGGTCGTACCCTGAGTAAAAGTAACAAGAGGTTCCTAAGGAAGGGATCTTTCATCCCTTATGATGAGGTTTTGAATGCCTCGAAGCACCTCGGAGAAGTTGGGGCGACTATGAAGGTATCGCTAAGCGATGGTAGTCACAGAGTCGAGGGTTAAAAGAATGACGAATTCTAGGCTGCCATTACCCTGCCTGCACGTCCTCCAAAATCTCGATGTATGCTTAAGATGATGTGTAGCAACACGACATTCTAGTAAGTGAAAGTGTGAGCGCGCTGGAGAACACTATCCGGTGGTGGTCCGGGTTATAAACTGGCAAAATATCACTAATACACTACACTCATGTTGTCCATCATCACAGAGAAACAACAAAAAGAATTTCACAATCCGTCAAGATCTAGCGTAAGCGCAACGCAAACATAAGTAGATCCCGGTCAGGCCCCCAATTTGTCACAACTTCAGCTTTCCACTTAAACTATTCATCAATTTTCTGTAATGGGAGCAACACTTCATGTAGGTAAAGTAGATATGTTAGGTGAATTAGCATACTAAAGTTAAAATTTAACAAAAACTTTACTTAATTTAAATCTCCACTGAATATTTAATAACATAATAATATCCAATAACCACTTAATAATTACTATGAACAAGTGAATCTTAAGCCAGCGGATAACGAATTCATAACTATTAACTTTACAGACTTGGAAGTAAACAATTCCAAGGAATACAAATGTAAAAAACAAGAGGTAATTTCATCCATGCTGTCCGCTACGATCAGCCCATCAATAGATGGCGCTAACATCCTACACAATAATAGGTGTGTAATTAGAATTGCTACATAATGATAGGAGGGTTAGTTATAAGATATATACATATATATGTAAACTATACACATACATACATACATATTTCCCACTCTCTGCGTCATTAAGTTAAATTTCCATGGGCTTACGAGGAAACAAAGATGAAAAGGTTGCCGAACTAAATGCTAATGTTTATGTTTACGGCAACGATGCCATAAGGAAAACATGAAAAAGGATCTCATCACTAAAAGTACGCCATACTATCTGCCCACTACAAAAAACAGAGGACGTCCTTCATAACCCTCAGTAGCTATAGTTTATTTTTAAGAGCACAAGGATATAAAAGACTCCCTCTTTAGTTTGTGTGTGTATGTATGTGTATCTGTTTCAAGGTAAACGTGCTTGAATTTTTGTAGTACACAATTTTCAGACTTTGATAACGTCTTTGATTATTGATATAATGTTACAATGAGATTATCAACTTTGAGCTTATTACCTCACTAATTGGATCACATATTACGGTTTTTTATCTTTTTATAATATTGTTAAAGGGTAAATTTACTTTACCTTACAGATGATTAATCGGTATGATGTTCAACATTTGGGGGATGGGGGGGGGCGATAATTCACCTGTAGTTTTTCTCTCGCTTATTATTATTTTATTGTTATTATTATTATTATTACGACTGGGTCCTGAATAAAGCTTTCAACGGCAAAATTAAGTCAAACTCGATCCAAACGTTGCCCCCAATGAATAAATCAAATCAACTCGCTCTGGTTAATTAAAGACGACAAAAACGGAATAGAACAAACAACAGAAACGGCTTACAATTTCCCTGCTTGAACTGCACCTCATCGTCTTCCGTGAGAAGAGAAAGAGAGAAAAGAAGTAATATTTACTTCACCGCCAGCTCTCACTGCCTCCCTCCCTCCTTCCTCCCCCTCCCCCCTCCTCCTCCCCTCCCACCCTCGCTCTTTCCCTCCCCGTGCCTTGAGATGTCTTCATTTTAATGCTACACTTTACCCAAACAATCCCGCAGCCGTCCCATTTCTTACATTTCACTGGTTCGTTCATCTCTCTCTCTCTCTCTCGCTCTCTCTCTCTCTCTTCCTTGACTTCCTTTACTATAGAAGACTCCTCACAACGATATCCGGAAGAAAACAGGAAATACCAAATAAGATGGAAAATTTCTTAT
>NC_061096.1:18221049-18246049 GCF_015104395.2 Macrobrachium nipponense
TTCGGGACATCTCATAGCCCTCTGGTGTATTAGATAAACGTATCGTCCATTAGCTGGGTAATTTCTTGGTTGGAGATTACCCAAACGAAGACTTTTAAGACGTCGGTTCAAGTGGGCGTTTTCGAAATGAAACTGAATTTCATTGGCCTTCTAGATCCACGCTTGCGGTGTTTTCAAAAATAGAGGCTGGATCCACTTTACAAGTGAAAGGACATTTACTTCGGTGCTGTAACGTTCCAGTTATGGTTAAATGGAAGGAGGTTTCAGCGGTGCCCAAAAGCAGGAGGATTCCTCTTCAGATATCTCATCCAACATTTCAGTTGACTCCTGGGCATTCTTTACCTGGAACTGGTAAGCACTGCATGTACCGGGAATGGAAGATTAACTTTGGAACACTATTATGAAAACGTCCCTTTGGTCTTCTGACTGCCGTTTAGCTGTATCGATTTTCAATATCCTGTCTATCGGTTATAGCAACTATTATTGTAGAATACGATCATATTTTTTTCCTCTCTCTCTCTCTCTCTCTCTCTCTCTCTCTCTCTCTCTCTCTCTCTCTCTCTCTCTCTCTCTATCTGTGTCTCTTTCTCTCTTGAGACATGTACCTCACTCTCTTTAGAGGCTTTTCGTGAATGTCCTCCAAATTCTCCTGCGATTTAAATTGCTCCCTAATGAGAGCGATCTGCTCGCCCGCAAACTCTCAGTTTGCAAGGAAAGTTCCTGCGACAAAGCCACAATGAACATCGTTCTTCAAAGGGACTGCACTAACTCAAAAAAACGAAAATGAAAGACAAAAAGGAAGAGTTTTTCTTTTAACTAGAAAATATACTTTTCTCTTCTTTTTAGCAAAATTTAGGAGACTTCCGGTTGTTTTTATGTTTAATGAGGTTAAATGTTTTTGCAAATTATAGTATTAATGGAAATTAATTTCAATTCTTTTGTTTTTATGTTTATATACTGCTTGATTTCAGCAACCTATTTATACTCGCCAATTGAGTTGACAATGTCTTAATAGATTCTCTTGGCTGATATCTTTTCCTGGACAATTTATTAATCCTTTTTAAGAATTTTTTTAGCAACTAGTAAAAATCAGGTGGGCTCAGTGTGAAGTTAGCCAAGCATTGAGTCATTTTATAAAACTTATATGAGTGTCTATAGATGCAGTGGTATCAAATAGTTTTTCTTTCATAAGTCTCTTACTGGGCTAGGCTAGAAATTTTAATCATACTCGGTAATTCTATTATTATTATTATTATTATTATTATTCAGAAGATAAACCCTATTCATACAGAACAAGCCCACCAAAGGGGTCTTTGACTTAGAATTCAAGCTTCCAAAGAATATGGTGTTCATTAGGAAGAAGTAAGATGAGGAAGGGGAAATCCAGAAAGAAGAGATCTCACTTATTAAAGAAAATTAACAATTTGACAAAAATGCATAAAAATACGAGGAGAATATTATTAGGGTAGTAATGCAATGCATCTTCGCTTGAAATTGCAATTGCACGACATCCTCATGGAGACTATTCCACAGTCCAACGGTATGAAGATCAAAGGACCTCTGGGTCTGAGTTCTACAGTGAGGCACATTTACTACATAGATCTAATTCTACAAAATCTGGACTTCTTCAGCAGGTGGAAGAAATAGAAATCCAGCTCTTTGATGATGCGTTTTATTCAGTCGATAACCCCGGAAAGTTAATTGTTATATATTTGAATAATAACCTAAAATACAACTCAGCAGCAACATTAGTTCCTTGATGAAAGTTGCTGTGATTTCAGTGGAAGAGTTATACTGCTGCATGAGCATTATACAAAATAATAATAATGTGCAATGACTGATTGAAGCATCAGTAGGATCATGCACTATGTTGTGAATTGAACTAAAATTTGAACATTTTTGGTATTATTGTTTCATCAGTGAAAGAGCTTAACTTTTCTTTATCTTCAAATATGTATATATATATATATATATATATATATATATATATATATATATATATATATATATATATATATGGGGATACAATCCACAATGAAGTAAAATCCTCTTGTAGTTTATATATCTCTTGTACAGGATTAAAGCTTTCGACCATCCACTGTGGATGGTCGAAAGCTTTAATCCTGTACAAGAGATATATACTACAAGAGGATTTTACTTCATTGTGGATTGTATCCCCATTTACTTAGAGGTACGACATAGTACCTGGCTTCTGCATATATATATATATATATATATATATATATATATATATATATAAATATATATATATGAAATAACTTGATCACGAAGTATATAAAACGTGATGCTATGTATAAATAAAGGTTTTTTTTGCCAAGAAGGAAAAAACGAAAAAGCGAGATAGCCGAGTACTTTCGGTCCTGTTCGGACCCTTTACTTAAGGGTCCGAACAGGACCGAAAGTACTCGGCTATCTCGCTTTATCATTTTTTCCTTCGTGGCAAAAAACCTTTATATATATATATATATATATATATATATATATATATATATATATATATCTGTGTGTGTATATATAAAGGTATAAGCCACGAAAGAAAAGATAAACAACTGAGTAGCTGCAAGATCTCACGACTCAACGTCCTTTACTTAGCAGACAAGTAAAGGACGTTGAGTCGAAAGTTCTTGCAGCTACTCAGTTGTTTATCTTTCCTTCGTGGGTTATACCTTTATTTATACATTTATCACGTTCCAAACTTTCGTGATTCATTTATACATATGCATATTTATATGTGTATAATATATATATGTATATATATATATATATATATATATATATATATATATATATATATATATATATTCTCACTGTTACCTCCACTAATGAGCATGAATGAAGGGTATATTTTCATCTTGGCTGTGCTTGTTTTGGCAGGATATGTCAAGAAAGGACGAACGAAATTCAATAAAAATCAGCATGTATTTATGATTATTTTTATCAAATTGCGTTCGCCACTTCTCGACATATCCTGCTTAAAACAAGCACATCCAAGATGAAAATATAACTTCATTCATGTTCACTGGCGGAGGCAACAATCTGAACAATAACTAATGTCAACATGAGGAAGGAGGATAAAGTTATAAAATGCGAAAAATTTATCAGCAAGTTTATCGGGAAAGAAGGTTTTCGAAACTGAGAATCTGCCTTTAATTTTAGATGAAATGCAATTCTGACAACATTACGAAATGCATTCCGACTTGCGTTCCCGCCGTAAAGCTCATGAAATGTCTAACCGCCGCTGAAGAAAATGTCAAAAGTATTTAGGACGAAGGCATTTTCCCCATTAGGACACATATCCACTCATCGCCTGGATAAAAAGGCCCATGAACGTCATGTAATGAGATGCCCATGAAACCTGAGAAGTGAAAATGAGTGAAACACGATCGGACGAAATTTCCTATTAATGAACCGACGGGAACGTTCAGTACATGCAAATGTACTTTACGTTCGCTGCAGACTACATTATGTTCGTTCTTGAAGAAGTTATTAAAGACGACGAGCTTCGAGTGATCTTAGTCGAAGCTAGAGAAAGACGATGCCTTTAAATTCTTTACAGAAAACTTTCACGAGTCCTCGTAATGGAAATCCATAGTAGGAAATGAGAGTTGGGCATCACACGACGGAGGGAGAGAAATGCTATTTCTTAATGTAAGAAAAGGTTGGGCGATGGAGTAAGAATTGATAAGGGTAATAACCATAATGTAAGCAGAGAAAATACTAATAATAATAATAAGTAGTTCCAGGACTCATGCAGAAGAGCATGCTACTAGAAATAGCGCAAATAGTGAGAAAAGTGATGGACTCCTGAGGAGGCAGGATGCAACCCGGAACCCCAGACTTTGAAAGCCACTCAGTCGAATAGGATTACTGTGATAGACCAATAATAATAATAATAATAATAATAATATAATAATAATAATAATAATAATGATAAGTAATAATAATAATAATAATAATAATAATAATAATAATAATAATAACAATAATAGTCAGAAGAAGAAGAAGAAAAAGATATAAGACCAAGAATAGCAACAATATACAGACACAATAATCACAACCTCTTATAACGTTAACTGATAGTTTTACATAATATGAAGCAATTTCAAGTCAACAGGCGCGTAGATTCCTTCAAACAGTTGAGTCTATGAACGATATGAAGAAACGACGAGTTTAAATTAGAAACAGAAAATATTCCTTAGTGCAGGAGAGTATACGACATATATTTGTATATTCCAACCTAAGAACAAATACGAAAAATGAATAGATGTGTCTGTCATGTATCTATACCTGCACCAAAGGCTAACGCAAAAAAAGGACCTTGGAAACCTTTTACAGAAAAATGTATCAAATTGTGCGCTCGTCTTTGCAGTTTTATTCGGTCTAACTCTTTTGCGATTTAACAAGTCTATTTTATCGTTTTCCAGACGGATTTAAAATATAACGGTAATGCATTCTTTTCCAGTCATGGAGAAGTTCTACAGGCCTTCGTTTGTGATAAAAAAAAGGAATAATGTTCAAAGAAAGAATAATGTTCAAAGAAGAATATAGTTTGGATGTGATTTTAAAGACTGTTATTCAATATTATAAATCCGAATTACTATAAAGTAAGTGCATCATTACCACTAATGCTGTTGCTTTTAATAATAATAATAATAATAATAATTAATAATGGAGAAAAAAATCCGCCGTTATATATGGTTACAAATATATTTAGAAATATATCTATATAGAGCGCTTTCTGGAATCTGTTCGATTCCCACAAACATGTAACTGTAGATTTGTCTTCCATTTCAAGATTTATGCTACTGTCAGTATCGTTTAATAATAATAATAATAATAATAATAATAATAATAATAATAATAATAATAATAATAATAATAATAATAATAATAAGGAAGAAGAAACAGGGAGAATAAAACAAAGATTCACAGACATCACGACAGACACAGTCAGACACCAACTAAAGAAAATGCCAAACTGGAAAGCCCCAGGTCCCGATGAAGTCCATGGATACTGGCTCAAAAACTTCAAGGCCCTACACCCACGAATAGCAGAACAACTCCAGCATTGTATCTCAAATCACCAAGCACCCAAATGGATGACCACAGGAAGAACATCCTTAGTACAAAAAGACAAGAGTAAGGGAAATATAGCCAGTAACTACAGGCCTATCACCTGCCTACCAATAATGTGGAAGTTACTAACAGGTATCATCAGTGAAAGGCTATACAACTACCTA
This sequence comes from Macrobrachium nipponense, assembly GCF_015104395.2. Lineage (NCBI taxonomy): Eukaryota > Metazoa > Arthropoda > Malacostraca > Decapoda > Palaemonidae > Macrobrachium > Macrobrachium nipponense. The sequence continues at coordinate 18,226,311 of NC_061096.1, forward strand.
GAGGAGACAAACACCATCCCCCACCAACAGAAAGGCTGCAGAAGGAAGTGTAGGGGCACAAAAGACCAGCTCCTGATAGACAAAATGGTAATGAAGAACAGTAGGAGAAGGAAAACCAACCTAAGCATGGCATGGATAGACTATAAGAAAGCCTTCGACATGATACCACACACATGGCTAATAGAATGCCTGAAAATATATGGGGCAGAGGAAAATACCATCAGCTTCCTAAAAAATACAATGCGCAACTGGAATACAATACAAGCTCTGGAATAAGACTAGCAGAGGTTAATATCAGGAGAGGGATCTTCCAGGGCGACTCACTGTCCCCACTACTCTTCGTAGTAGCCATGATTCCCATGAACAAAAGTACTGCAGAAGATGGATGCCGGGTACCAACTCAAGAAAAGAGGCAACAGAATCAACCATCTGATGTTCATGGACGACATCAAGCTGTATGGTAAGAGCATCAAGGAAATAGATACCCTAATCCAGACTGTAAGGATTGTATCTGAGGACATCAGGATGGAGTTTGGAATAGAAAAATGCGCCTTAGTCAACATACAAAAAGGCAAAGTAACGAGAACTGAAGGGATAAAGCTACCAGATGGGAGCAACATCAAACACATAGATGAGACAGGATACAAATACCTGGGAATAATGGAAGGAGGAGATATAAAACACCAAGAGATGAAGGACACGATCAGGAAAGAATATATGCAGAGACTCAAGGCGATACTCAAGTCAAAACTCAACGCCGGAAATATGATAAAAGCCATAAACACATGGGCAGTGCCAGTAATCAGATACAGCGCAGGAATAGTCGAATGGACGAAGGCAGAACTCCGCAGCATAGATCAGAAAACCAGGAAACATATGACAATACACAAAGCACTACACCCAAGAGCAAATACGGACAGACTATACATAACACGAAAGGAAGGAGGGAGAGAACTACTAAGTATAGAGGACTGCGTCAACATTGAAAACAGAGCACTGGGGCAATATCTGAAAACCAGTGAAGACGAGTGGCTAAAGAGTGCATGGAAAAGAAAGTCTAATAAAAGTAGACGAAGACCCAGAAATATACAGAGACAGGAGAAAGACAGAAAGAACAGAGGACTGGCACAACAAACCAATGCACGGACAATACATGAGACAGACTAAAGAACTAGCCAGCGATGACAGTTGGCAATGGCTACAGAGGGGAGAGCTAAAGAAGGAAACTGAAGGAATGATAACAGCGGCACAAGATCAGGCCCTAAGAACCAGATATGTTCAAAGTACGATAGACGGAAATAACATCTCTCCCATATGTAGGAAGTGCAATACGAAAAGTGAAACCATAAACCACATAGCAAGTGAATGCCCGGCACTTGCACAGAACCAGTACAAAAAGAGGCATGATTCAGTAGCAAAAGCCCTCCACTGGAGCCTGTGCAAGAAACATCAGCTACCTTGCAGTAATAAGTGGTACGAGCACCAACCTGAGGGAGTGATAGAAAACGATCAGGCAAAGATCCTCTGGGACTATGGTATCAGAACGGATAGGGTGATACGTGCAAACAGACCAGACGTGACGTTGATTGACAAGGTCAAGAAGAAAGTATCACTCATTGATGTCGCAATACCATGGGACACCAGAGTTGAAGAGAAAGAGAGGGAAAAATTGGATAAGTATCAAGATCTGAAAATAGAAATAAGAAGGATATGGGATATGCCAGTGGAAATCGTACCCATAATCATAGGAGCACTAGGCACGATCCCAAGATCCCTGAAAAGGAATCTAGAAAAACTAGAGGCTGAAGTAGTTCCAGGACTCATGCAGAAGAGTGTGATCCTAGAAACGGCACACATAGTAAGAAGAGTGATGGACTCCTAAGGAGGCAGGATGCAACCCGGAACCCCACACTATAAATACCACCCAGTCGAATTGGAGGACTGTGATAGAGCAAAAAAAAAAAAAAATAATAATAATAATAATAATAATAATAATAATAATAATAATAATAGATTTAGCTTGGCCCTCCAGTAAACGGAGAATTTTGAGTAGGGCAGCTTTAATATTTATGGAATGGAAGAACAAATAATAATAATAAAAAAAGAGGTTATTTTCTGGGAGCTTCTCTGGATAGAAACTGCATCTTTAGTCAGCGTTACTTTCGCGAATCAACGGAAAATCAGGAAGGCTGTTATGATAATCCATTATCAGATTATCTCATTGTTAAATCATCTAATTATTCCATTTGACGATGCCTTCGTTTTACAGCACCAGACCTTACTTTCGATCCATTTTGACTATTTAAATACTTTGTATTTAAAAATTAAAAGGCATTTTAACTTTCATTATTGTTATTAATATTATCATTTGCTCATAAAAACTAAAGCGATGTTAAACTTCAACAAAAGAAGGTAGATTTTAGGTAAAATTTAATTCCCTCTATGCTTAATATTTATTCCGCGGACGTTATAAGGCAAAAATATAATGTTCCATTCGTTTTCATAATGAAATGGCGGCTAATATTTTTAAGGACTGATATTTTCTCTCTCTCTCTCTCTCTCTTGATTTTTTCATAATGTATGTATACTATATATATATATATATTATATATGTATGATATACGTATATATGTATATATATATATATATATATATATATATATATATATATAATATATATATAATATATATAAGAACAAGTAGAATTATTTCATCGAACCCCATTGTGTAAATAATAAGCAAACAAAAATAAAACAACTAGAAAACATTTTATCGTTGTTAAAGCAATTCCGATCCGTCCACAAAGACACTTTTCACGACTAATGAGTTTAACTGGGAATTCTTCTATATTTTCTTTAGTTTTCTTTCTCTGAGTGGGAAGAGGGTACTGCGTACATTAAAGTCGCTTAGGAATTCTCCGTTTGCAAGTTTTGCAACTTCTGTGCTCCAGGTTCTGTTCTTCGAAATTGTCAAAGAATGAACGTTTTAAAGAAAATTGGAATATTAATTACACGAGCGATAAGTATACAACTCTTTAGTGATAGTAGAAACATAAGTATCAGAGAAAGGCAAACAATCAGACACATGTTGAAAACGCATGGAAATAATTAAAATAAATGAAGATCTGGAAGGGACATCGACATAATCAAAAGCATCATCGAAGCCCATGACGTTTAGGTAATGAAACGATCGTGTCAGTGTCACAGTCGTTCATCAACGCCCTCGCCGCTCCGTTCTGGAAAAAGGGAGCACAGGCCCTTAATGAACAGATTCTTAAAAATGTCCTTTGTTCCCTGATGAAAAACCAGATGAATTTGACGCCGAATTCAAAAATCAAAATGACAAATGCTAAAGCAGATCAAGATCACGTTATGAAGGTAGTCTCTTTTTTAATGGATGAAGGGAACCGGAAAAAAAGAGACAATTGTAATTCCTTCGAGGTTACTTCATAAGGTCTCTAAAGTATTAGTTAAACACCATTGAATACTAAGTTATAAAGACTATTTGTAGCGTTTTTCATGAGGGTATTAATAGAACATTATGTTATCTCTATACATAATTATTACTGAAAATGTTAAAAGCCTATAATAATAATAATAATAATAATAATAATAATAATAATAATAATAATAATAATAATAATAATAATAATAATATCTATCGATTACATGGATCAATACACTTATCTGCTTCACTGAATGGAATATTTACGTTCGTGACATGCAGTGTGTGTTTGGTTAGCCTCTGGAAATTCCAGAAAAAATCCTCGATTACGTTTTTGTTTCCTCTCACCTTTGACCTCCCCACTTTTACTTCATTGTTTACCTCGTATCATTAACAAATATCATAGTAAACCCATGAAGTATCCTTTGTAATGACCAATAACACCACAGATAACATCCCCATCTTTCCTACAGGGGACCGCAGAGAGAATCCAAGACTTAGAGGTACATTATGAATATTGTATTTGGAGAGACACTAGAATCACCAGGATTATTAGAATTCCTTTTACTGTCTTGCTTTATCAATGAAGTCTTACAGCAATTAATGATAGAAATAATTATCAAGTCATTTGTGTGTTTGTTTCTCTGTTGTGATAGTAAGGCAGGTTTGGGAACGTGGGTGCCTTTATAAATCTCTTCTCTGCGTGTATATATATATATATATATATATATATATATATATATATCTATATTATATTATATATATATATAGTAATATATATATATATGTATATATATATTATATATATCTACTATATATATTATATATATATATATATATTAATATAGTATATATATATATATATATATATCTATATATATATATATATATATTAAATGTATATATATACATATATACATATGTATATGTGTGTGTGTATTTATATATAAACATAGATATGCATATGCAGTACAGTATATATGCACTTTATACAAAAAAAGAGATGAAACTTCCATTAAGAATTATATAATTTTGACATATCTGTCTTATTAGAAAAGTCATGCTGATGGTTTCAGTAGTGAGATGTATGAGGAGGCAGAAAAATTGCTCACCAAAAATCCCAGATCCATACCACCAGATCTCGTTTTATCCGAGATCTGCCGGATGCAACACAGACAAACAGGAAGAATTAAACTAGGAATTTAGTTCTACACACAAAGTTAAATATTGTCCCCTTATACAAATTACGAACGCTCCTAGCGGAGTTATAATATTCAAAAGCGTTATAACTTCGTGGTAACTTTTCAACTTACAAAAAAAATTAGAGCCCATGAGAGACCAATTAATTTTTGTACCAACTTTACAAAGAGTTGATATATTTAAAATATTAAAATATGTGAGCGGCTAAAAAAATCGGTCGGCATTGTCTATTGGAATTAATAATTGTTTATAACCTAGGGCAAGAAAGTGATGCATACCCATGGAAAAAATATAAGGTTTTAAATAATTTCGTGTGTAAAAATAATATCAACGGAAAAAGGGCTTCGTAATTTTATTTACCACTCAAAGGCCGGAACACACGAAGGGGATTTGCCTTTTGGAAAATCGACAGCGAACTGTGCTATCCACTCATATTTTAGATATTCATTTTAGTTAAGTAAATAGAGTGAAATTATATACGGAGAGAAATTACCCAAACGCACCCTTTGTTTACATTGCTTCATCGGCTTTGAATTATCTGAATGACCTTTGGAAGAATTTGAATGCAATTTTTTCAATCAACACTTGAAATTATGCTTATTAAAAAATCTCCTACAGAGTAGCAACATCGTTGTCAAAATCTCATGCATGAGTAAATCAAGAGAAATATTCAAAACTGCCCGACAGAATAATGCTTTTTTTAATGAAACAATCACCTAGAAGTGACTGGACAGTAATAGAACAATAAGAGACATTATCAAGAAACCGTTTAATTTTGCATAAATATTACACATTCCAAATTATTAACGCAGTCCCCACTTCTATATGCTCTTCATCCATTTCAGCACAAAATACTCAAATAAGAATAAATGGAGAAATTAGAGAATGCACAGTAACTTTCAGTAATGACTTTTCTTTCTATTACCTTAGTTAATCAGTTAAGACATAATGACAGCTGAAAGCATAATAACGGCTTCTAGATCCTTATTTTCATTTTCATTTTTAGGGTAATTAAATCATCCTTGTTATTTCATTTTCCTAGTGTGCATAGTTTATGTATACACACACACACACACACACACACACACACACACACACACATATATATATATATATATATATATATATATATATATATATATATATATATATATATCATGTTCTAAGTTAGGACTAAGGACGAAAAATATGACACTTGATATTAAAAAGAAGAGGTTATATGTTGCATAAATGACAGTTACTGAGAGAGAGGGGAGACTTCAAGATAAATAGAAAGTTATTAAAAGAGTTTAAAGCAAAAACCGTCCGGAGTATTGCACAGACGCTCACAATGACTGACGTGATCATTAACCCGGCGTAGAACCAGATCATTAATGAAGCAATCAGCGCAATGACAGTGCTGTCAATTGTTTCGATTGTCTTCATGGCGAGCGAATACAAAGAACCAGATAATACATTAGGTTGTAATGTAAAGCATGCATTATCTGTCAATGTGACAGGAAATTATAATTGTAAATCTATGGTAGATAACGCGATATTGATGAGACAGATGATTTATGATAGTGGGAGGTTTATGCAAATTCAGAAAATACCATACAGAACGAAAAAGGAGACAATCTATCAACCTTTTTCTGTCAGTCTTCGATCAAAAGACTAGGCTCTTTGCGACACCACTTACTCTTGTTTGCGCAGTGCATAATATCCAAGTAATAATGAATTAACTTTTTGTTGCTTTTTTAGGAATGGATTGTTATTTCTTTTACTAGATAATGAGTCCTTTTACCATCTTTTACGAGTAACATTCAAGCTCCAGAATGCTTTTTTTTTTATCCTGTAATGTATAACTCTCAACTCACGTCATAGGCTACAAAGATTTGTTAACCTCATCTAGGACAGATTTTTATTCTAACACCAAATTTCAGGACACTTTTGGTGCTCTAGCTACATTTTGTCCAAATGATGTCAGCCAGAAATTCCCTAGAACCTATTATTCTTACTTGGTATTACCCAAAAAGTAATAGCTTTCGTCTCCACGTCTACAAGTCAGAATCTCTTGCTTTTTTCAGATTTTCCGGCTACATACACCTCACTAATGCTCTATTTATCTCTTCTGTTGTGGTCTTCATATCTAACGCATACATAATGCATGCAAATAGCCTACGGCGACGTCCACAGAAATCTATGTCACATCTCATGAGTTGCAGGAAAGTTCGGTACATATCAAAATATAATTTTAAAAGAAAAAAAACTTTTAGGCCATGTTGAAAGCAGATACAACTGTGTATCATTTCGTGAAAATAATGATAATAAAAAAATACACTACTAAAGCAAATGGTGACACGAAAATATTGGAGTTCATAATAAATTGTTCGTGGAAAAAAAGTGTTTAAAATAGTAATTATCAATATAACAAGGTGATCATTTAAATACATTTAAAATCCCAGTACTCTAACTTTTATTAAAACAAATCGAATAGTTTCAGAGCCGTACAAAAACAGAAAGTTTTGTAAAGAAAGACGTAAATGTTACTCGATAAAAATGGTTTTTGATGTGGTGTATTATTCATGTCCCAAAATAACAGCTGTTAAGCCTATTCCTTGGCTGAAAGTCGAAGTATTTACGTAGAGTGTTCAAGGAACTGTAATCGAGTTAATTCTCGACCCTTACGGCCGAAGACCGAGAGAGGTTTCTTAAAACCTCCTCTGGAGTTTTATCGAAAACATCACGTAACTTAGTTTCCGGAGAGTAATATTGGAAGGTTCTGCGAGGTAAATAGATACAAAGAATTCGAAATTAAATTCAATGGTTTTCTGAAGGAATTCGTGTGATTTTTTTTATTCCAAACCTTTCATCTCATGATGGTGCTGTCTTTTAAGATTATAAAAAACAATATTAATGATCGACTTTGCTTGAATTCCTTTGTTACAGATATACTCCTAGAATTGAGACGGTACCAGCAAAAATAAAAGATATCAATTAGAAACATTTTGAATCTGATAATTAGACCTCTATTGCTTGTTTCCTTATACATATTGTGTAAAAACATATAATGCTATTGCGACTCACGGTAATGCGCAAGTATAGATTAATGAACGTCCACATACTATTCTATATTCATACACCACCTTACTTCTCCCGTAAGGTCTTCTGCTAATGGCAGAAAAGGCTTCACATGGAAAGATGAAATCAGTTACTTGAAAAACATCTGCACACTCAGTCCTCCTCAATAACATTCGATATTCTCCCGGACATTAAAATGCTTCTTTTCTAACAATCCTGCCATGTCATGCACACTCATTTTTCAAATCTCTTCCCTCCCCTTTCCTCCAAATGTCGGAATTATAGAAAAAGAAACAAAAACCCTTTCCTTTAATTTATCATCTCCAATTTTCTCGTCATGATCACATCACCTTGATTTTAACGCGATCCATTTTATGTATGGCAACCTTTGCAATTTTCCCGGCTCATTCAAAGCTTAAGCGAAAACCTGTATCATTTTGTGAAAGTACAAAAAAAAAAAAAAAAAAAACTCCAAAAGGAAATTGTGACACCAAATTTTTGGATTCGGAATAAAGTGAACATTATAACCAGTTTGAAATCCCATTTCTCATCCCTTCCATTTCCTCCAAATAGCGGAATTATAAATACACCATTTTCTTTAATTTATCCTCTCCCATTTTTTTCGCCATGATCACTTCACCTAGAATTTAGCAGGATCCATTTTATGTATGGCGGCCTTTACCATTTTCTCTGCTTATTCAACTACCAAGTACCAAATATAGTGAGTAAAAAGTTTGCTTTTAGGGATTTGACATTCTCTCCAGTGAAACGTCACTGCCGTGAAAATATAGATCACCAACCCCTCCTGATATTTTAGCCTCTGCTTCCTTGAGTGTTCTTTTAACCCATAATAATAATAATTATATTGATGGTGATAATACAATTTTTGTGAAGACATATGGATGCCGTGTATATTAACTTCTTGCAATAGTGCATTTGAATTGAGAGTTTGGTTTCTCTACGACACTTCGAATTTCCTATTGGATTCACGATCGTGATGTTTGTTCACTTTTTTCTACAAAGGAAAAAAATTTACATTTTTGTACACCACTTCCTCTTTCTTTGTCTTCTCTTTCGGTAAACAATTCATTTCCTGTATACCTTTTGATGCACCTAAATTTTCTTTATTTGTCGATATTTCTGACAAGTAATGCCAGAGATTTTCCCTCGTTTGAGGTCATGCTTTCTCTTCCTGTTGTATTAGAGACAATGCATTCCTCACAGTAGAGTCAGACTTAGGTTGATGTGATAAAGTGGGACATAAAACCGAGCTCTAGTTGTCTATAAAAGAAAACTATTGAGATGGCTTTTTGGTCTGTCCGTTCGCCCTCAGATCTTAAAACCTACAGAGGCTAGAGGGCTGCAAATTAGTAAGTTGATCATCTGCCCTCCAATCATCAAACATACCAAATTGCAGCCCTCTAGCCTCAGTAGTTTTTATTTTATTTAAGGTTAAAGACAGCCATGATCTTTCGTCTTGCGCTGCTATAGATGGCAACAACACAGGCCACCAACCGGGCTGTGGCTGAGAGTTTCATATAGCATTATACGCTGTACACAAAACTCGATTGGGCCGAAGAATTAGGCGCATCTTTTACTTGTTTTATATAAAATCTATTTCTCGTTATTCAAAGTTCATCTATACCAATATCCATTTCTTTTGCTCCTTCTGCATTGGGCCTCTAACTTTTCTATAAGAAAAATAAAATGAATCCATACCCATCATATTTTTACACGTATACCAACGTACATATATCCGGAAAAGGTTGGCCCTTGTTGAATACAACTGTGAAGCTGACTTGAAGTGCTATGCAAACCTTGTTACCGCCCCAACAGTGAATAGACTTCACTCCATACTAAATCATCTGGACCCAAACTTTCTTCTTCTTCTTTCCAGGTCTGTCATGAAAGTTACAATTTTAGCAGAAATGTAAGCCATGGAATCTGAGGGAAAATGATTACGCAATGATATACTTCTCTATATTGACATGCTTGCATAAAATTTCAAGATTGGTGTACCAAGATTTCTGGGCAGCTGAAGAATTCCTCGAAAATTAAACGCAGGATGTTAGACAGATATCTGGATCTTAAAAAGAAAGAAACAATTTCTAAAAAATCAAAATATAGAGCAAAAGATTCCTCAGAAAACTAACCAATTCATAAATGCACACGGAGTGAGTTTGACAATTTTCTACCTCGTTATTTCATTTCTTTTCTTCAATTCCCTATTTCTAACTTATCTGCAAATTTTACACAATCGGGATAAGGAAATCCTGTGAACTATTCATGTATGATGTATGAATTACCTGTGGAAAAGTTATCAATAACTTATAATTCCTGGAGTTTCCGGATGTGAAAAAGAGGCAGAACAGTTACAGGATTATAAAAGAAATGAAAGTCAAATGTTTTCAAACACATGAATGAAATAGTATTTATATAATCTAATAAAATATTTTTAATGTATTTTGCCAAAAACTCAAAATTATTTTCATATAAAGCACTAAAACCTCTTGACAAATTCCTAACATTAGGAGGAATAGAAGGAAAATACTACTGAAAGTATGAGAAGAAAACTGTCCAACTAAAACAAAAGGCTACATAAACAAACGCAAAGTTAAGAAGTGAATGTCATAAACATTTTGAGATAAGTGGTAAGACATTCAAGAGAACTCTTGACAAATTTAGCATCTTAAGTAGTTTTATAAACACTGAAACATGAATTGTATATATATATATATGTATATATATAGATATGTTATATATATATATATATATATATATATATATATATATATATATATATATATATATATATATATATATATATATGTATATTATATATTATTATATACAATACCTGCTACGTCTATAGAACGCCATCGCCTTCCCAGCAGAGTTTGAGTTATAATTTAATTATAAAAGTAGCAGCCATGCCTTCTGAAGCGACTGTTGTTGGGAGAGTGGGTATGCCGTAGGAATGATATTTCCGGTCTGACGGAAGCTTAGGGTAAGAGAGGCAGGTCACAAGAGTAGCTAGGCTTCGAGATGGATTTTAGGGACTTCTACAATAAGACCTATTTTCCTTCCCAATTTGCTGGCGTTGTGTTTACCACCTTTCAGGCAATGCTCGAGGCGGTTTTTGGAAGCCCCGTGATTCGAAACCACCCAGTATCGCTCTCAGTCGGCTGCGAGACGTGATCTCGGACAGAGGTCAAATGGCCAGCCTCCCAAAAATTAGGCCCTACCCACGACGTACTGGTGGACCCGGACCCCAGACCTGAACAGAGGTCGGACCGCATTCTTCTCCAAGGATACACAGAATATTGCATAAAGGTACGTCTGAAAGTGTAAACTTCAACCCAGCACCTTTTTACTACCATACGACTCTTGCTAAATTCACTTTCAATTCTTATTTTTACCCCTTCTACATCAGAAGCCCTTTGTCCTCATCGGGCCACGTGCTCCCCTTTGTGACTTGTTAAAGACCTAGTTTTTCGTGCATACCTCAGTGAACCATTCGAGTTTACCTTCCCCAATGTTAGAGAATTAATCAGCCTTAATCAAAGCAAGAAGTCATTTTTCCTTTTATCTCGTTTAATCTGGGATTCTTTTCCAGATTCCATGAGTCACGTGCCGTCTCTGCCCGCAAGTGTTGCATTAACCCAAGTGAATGAAAATCAGCTTGAATTGAATGAGACTATAAGCCCCAACGTGGGGGCCAATATCATTTAACTTTTCTCCAGGCCAGCACGGGCCTTTCTGTAAAATAAATAGTTTTAAAGTAACGAGCTGAGTTTTCTGGCGACCTTCCCTCTAAAGAAAGTTTACGGTAAGTTCAAGCAATTCCCTCTTGAAATCCCTAAAATTACTTCCGTTTACGTATCTAGTCTCTCACAAGGCCCTATATACGTAACATTGGCGACCTCGCCGAGGATCGAATCCGGGCTTGCTTAAAAAGCTTGTAAATCGCGTTATCCGTTGTAAAACGTAAACTGTAAATTATTTTACAAAAAGTAAATCAAGCACACTTGCAGGGAAAGAAGACACACTGACTCACGGTAAGGTATTCCATTCATTAATATGATTATTCTATAACCAATGTTAGGCTTAAGTACGTTAAGGATACGTTTAATATTTTTATTGTAGAAGTGTTTAAAAGAGCGTAGGTAGAAATCTTATTATTGTAACGGCGAACGCGCCAGAGCTTTATTTTAGCGGCGAGCAAACAATTTGCCCCGCGAATTCCCTCTGTTACTTTGTGCTGTCCTCGTCGGACGAGACAGAGCACGTGTGTAGAATAGATGCTAGAAAGAACCAGATCAAAACTAGGAAGTGCTTTGCCAGGGTTTATTGCTGTGTTGGTAGATTACAGTTCAGTTGACCGGACCGTGTAACACCATTTTGCCCGGTCCGTAATCCCTCCGCCAAGGTAAGTAGTTCTCGCAGATGACCCGCAGCCTACCAAACCCGACCCCAGCCGACCAAACCCGAACCCAACCCACAGGACCGAACCCGAACATGCATCAACATGAAAGCCGATTCTCTTCGATATTTTTAATCTTTTTGCCCAACAATCTTAGGACCTCCAATTTAATTTACAGTATTCTATATTTTCACCCATGCCCACTGGAAATGTAAGAGCTCCATTTTTTTCCCTCGTTATTCTATTTTTTTTCCCATGCTTGCCCAACTAATTTGCAGGAGTTCCATTTTTTTTTCATTATTCGATATTTTGACTCTTGCCCACGATAGTTTTACCCGTGCCAACATAAATCTGTAGGAGATACATTTTTTCCCCATTATTCGATATTTCTTTCCTTGCCCAACTCATCTGTTTATGACCTACATTTTTTTACATTCTTCGATACATATTTTCCAGGTACTAGTTATCCGCTAGGATAACTAGTATCTGGAACGGACCTTGCCCGACCTTCCTCGACCCTTCAGTCTGTTCCTGCTTCTCAGCCAGTTCAGTGCTTCATCATAACTACCATGTCTTCTTCTGCCGAGAATTTGTCGTGTTCCGCGCACGTGGCGTTCGCTGCCGCCGTTCCCGTCACGCTGGAAGACATATACATTTTGTGTCAAGACGAACGATCCCTAGTTAGTTATTTGTTGAAAACAAATTCCCCTTGTTCAGTCATCTCGGAAAAGAACCGTCCCGCCAAGAAAGAAAAAAAAAATCCTCTACCCAGAAGATTTGAACGACTCGGATTTCTCTTATTAAGTTCTATATTTCTGGACGACTAGCAACATCTCCAAGGTAAGGTTCATCAATGTAAATGCACGTTATTTTAATTATTTTGCCAAAATTAAGCACGCCATTGTTATTTCCGCTTTGCTGAAGTCAGGCACGCTCAACACATCCGAACATTCACGTTCGCTAGAAGTCCACGTGTTCGAACGCAGTCCATGTGTTCGAGCAAACAACGTGGCCTTGACTTTAACCAATGTATTCTCGGAAATATTCATTTTGTTTAGTTATCAGTAAGGATATACGGGTGCCAGCCATATTTATGGACAAGTTATATTGGTTAGATATTTATAATTGTTAACTTACTACACAGGGGGGTCCAGGGGGCGAAGCCCCCCGCCAGGTAAGGACATGCAGACTTAGTTTGGTTAGGTCGGTTCCTTTGGTTAGGTAGCAATCACTGTTAATATACTATACTGGGGGGTCCAGGGGGCGAAGCCCCCGGCCAGGTAAGGACGTGGAGACTAACTATGGTTAGGTTGGTTCCTTTGGTTAGGTACCAATCACTTAATAATACTAATACTGGGGGGTTCCATGGGGGGCGAAGACCCTCCCCCCGGCCCAGGTAAGGGCACGCGGCCTAAGTTTGGTTAGGTTGGTTCGTTTGGTTACGATCACCGGAGCTCCTACATTTAGTTTGGAACAGGAGCTCTTACGTTTAGTTGGAACAGGAGCTCCTACAGTTTAGTTGGAACGGGAGCTCATACAGTTTAGTTGGCCACTGTTTTTTTTTTTGCTAGGGTTTCGTGGTTTTTAGTGTTCATTGCCGTCGTTTGGTTAGCCTAACACAACGGGGGACGGGACCTCCTACATTTTTGTTGTTACGTGAGCTCCTACAGTTTTAGTTGGCAACGGGTTTCGTCTGCTAGGGTTTTGTTGTTTTTTCGTGTTCATTGTCGTCATCTGGGTTTTCCCCCCACCCACCCCCAAGGTTTCCCCCAATGGCTCCCCCCAATTACCGTTTTCATTTACTCGCATGTACTCCCCCACCCAAAAACCCCGGTTCCCAAAAGGGTCCCCCATTATCGTTTTTATAGGTTTCGGGGTTTTTAAAACCGGGCGCCAAAACAAAGCGTCCGCCATCTTGTTTGTATTGCTCCGCCGATTCCATAGCAGACGAAACCCGTGGTCAACTGAACTGTAAGCTAGTTAGGAGTGTTTTACTCATAGTTAGGGCAAAAAGAAGTGTACAATTTCTTTTGTCTGTGATATGTTAGGGTATTCATTTTTAACTTAGTTTTCATTCCAAGTGTTGGTAACCGCTTACCTCTCGGCTAATTCAGCTTCGCGCTCTCTCGCGCCTGCGCGGTCTCAACCAACCTTCGTCTCATTCACAGCGGCAGCCATGTTTGTTTCCTCTTTCAACATTATCTAAACAATTTAAGCAAAGTAACGTAAGTCTCAAAGTTTTAACGTAAATAATATCGATCTTGGTACTAGTATCTATCGTCCTGCCAGAAAAATTAACGTAATTCGCCTTGAATAAGAAAGTAGTATTTTGTGTTGTAAATCGCCTTCGCATTTACAGAGAATCAGCTGTTTTGAACGACACGCTGTGACGCTGTGTGCTAACCCGCTCTGCCCTCATGTGTTTCACCTCGCATCGCTCACTCGCGCAGCCTGAGCGAAAATTTTCATTTCACTTCGCACTTAACGTAGCCTCATTCACAATTGTTTGCTAACATCGTTTTAAATCCTTACCGTCATTTCACTGTTCACAGGGACCTAGTAATCTTACATAAAGTTAACGTAAATCTCAAGTAGAGTAAATCCAACAAGAATTGTTAAAACGTAAAACGCGTCTTTGTAAAAGTTCATATTGAAACGCAAATCAGTTTCAATTAAGCGCGACGCCGCTACTAGTAACGTAAAAATCGTTCACGCGAGCGCGTTATAATTTTTTCATAAAACGTTATCAAAAGCAATTCTTTCACAAAAAACGTTAACGTAAGTAGATAATTTAACGCAAGTTGCGTCATATTAAACGAACATTAGTAGTTCAATTCAAATATAAGGGAGTTCATTCATATATCATTTTTCACCCTCTCCGAGAGAGAGAGAGAGAGAGAGAGAGAAAACCAGAACCCAGTATTCACGAAGCCAAGAGTACTACATCTTACCATTAATTATAGCATGCCGAATTAACATTATGTTAGTCTCTTGTGTCTTTCATTTACACAGCGTGATACGTACGCGCATGTGTCCATTGCAGTTTGCAAACCTTTATTTATTTCATTTACCGAGTACTTCAGCGAGGGACTGAGCATTTTCAATTATCATTACCTGTCGTTGCCCGAGTGGTCTTGTTCATTTTTTATCACAAAAGACTTGCGTATACCGCAAGCACAACTCGCACAGGGTGCCACGCCAATTCATTACTTCCAAACAGGGAAGTCGTTACCAGTTTAGGACTGGCCACCACCAGTGCACGTCAGGTCTTATCATTTTACAGTGCCACTAATTCTTGACACTGTTCACCGACTGGCCGCTGAAGTACTCCCACCTTTTACTTTCTCTCCTCCCCCATTACACTCTCCCCGAACAGAGTGCCATTTCACTTCGGTATACTTAAGTATACTGCATGTAGTGTCCGGACACAACCACAGCACGATACCAGTGCTCCAAGGAACGCCTCCATAAATGCCATTGCACCTGTACAGGCCGTACAGGTAGCCATTAAACCTGCGTGTCCGTCCTTACGGAATGCCCAAATAATTAGTGTGTCCGTTGTACAGGGTCAGTGTCCTGTCGAACACCCACAATGGAATGCGCCCCAAAGTGCCGCAATAAGAACCAGCCCTAATGCCTGACAAACCTGCGTGTCCGTCCTTACGGACGCCCAAGTTCATTAATGTCCGTGTAACGAGGATCAGTGATCTTTCGGCCATCCAAGGGGACGCCTCCCCAAAGTGCCGCATACCACAATACTAGTGCTGCCCAAGGAACGCCTCCTCATAAGTGCCGCGCACCTGTACAGACGTACAGGTAGCCCTATACCTGCGTGTCCGTCCTACGGAACGCTCATTCATTATAGAGTATCCGCCATTTTGGATCATTGAACCAAGGAACGCCTCCTCATAAGTGCCGTGCACCTGTATTGGACCTACAGGTAGCCCATTCCAACGTCTCCCAAGTTGGGAACGCCCGTAAGTGTGACGTACACAGCACACTTCATTCGATTTTTTCACCTCAGCAGAAGGTGCCATTCACAAAGTGCCACCGAGCACCCAGTCTTTTCACTTTTCATTACCACGTCGCAGAACACATTTCCAAGTGAGTGCTACTTTCCACAGTAGGCACTCCCATTCCATTCAATACCCTTTCCTGGCCTTTATTCTCATTTTCATCAGAGCCTCTACTGCAGCCTAAGGGAAATGTCTTCCCCTGCTTCCCGCGACTTCTTTGCCAGAGAGCTAGAGAAGCTCGGAGCCCTCATAACTCTGGGCAGGGAGGCTGGTTACACTGGACCAGCCCTTGACCATGGATGGAAAGACGCAGCAGGCTGCTGCGCGCCAGCAGGGAAAGGAAGAAAGAGAAGCAGAGAGGAAAGCCGCAGAAGCAGAGAGAAAAGAAAGAGAAGCAGAGAGGATAGCCAGAGAAGCAGAGAGAAAGGAAAGAGAAGAAGAGAGAAAGCATGAGCTAGCTCTCCTAGATGACGCAATCTCTCTGCTAGTTTCCAAGCCCCAGACCATGAGCTGGACTCCCGGTAAGAGGTGGTTGCGGAGGTTCTGCACCACTTGTTGTGTGCGTGGGCATGCTGTGGATTCCGACCAGTGCCCAAGTCGGTCTCTACCTTGGGAGGAGAGCTTCCAGGGTGAACTTCTCCAAGGCTACCATGTAGCCCTGCCTGATGAACAGTCTCCTACGGCCTATCAGTGGGTACAAGTCATGGCCGACACCGAAGCCCAGGTCTCCCTTATTTCCAGAAAGGCATTGCCTAGGGGTGCCAAAATCCAGACGAACGAAGAAATTCAGTTTGAATGGATTGACGGTAACCTCTATTCTGTTCCTTCGGTCCTTCTGAATGTGGAAATGCCCTTTCTGGACCAGGAGACCAGGGAAACCACATTGTGCCGCCTGGGCGTAGTTGACCAATTTCATGATGTTTATCAGGTGATATTGGGCCGAGATCTACTAAAGCCGTATCTCCCCTGGACGCAGCTCCCACTACCAGATGCACCGGACACCTGCAGCATGCCAGATAACCACACCTCAATTTTAGGTTCAGAGGCTAGTGCCTCCGATGTCCCCGACATACTTTCTATTTGTGAGCCTGGTCCTGATCCAGTGCCAGAGATAGAAATTCCTGCCGCATCCTGCCCGCCTTTTACCTTTTTACCGCCTACCTCCTCCCTTTTGGAAGAGGTAAGCCCACCAGTTAACCCCGAAATTGCTTCCGAGGGCGATTCAACGGAGGTTCCCTTAACCTCCCCACGTCACATCACTGCCAGAGAGGACTCTTCACCTGTGCCAGAGCACACTGCCAGCCTTGGTGACTCCGCAGATTCGCAACCTGTGGGGCCATCTCGGCCTTACCGTCCAGTGCCACGGAAGAGGTTCTGGAACACGTTCTGCCGAGACTGTGGCCGCAAGGGTCACATGTCTGCCAACTATGGAGGGTGCGCGAACCACAATATTCCTACCATCGCAATGGCCGTCACCAATCCTTCTTCACTAGGACCCCCAGCTAAGGGCCCTATAACAGTCGCACCCCTCCAAAGCCATTATCAGCCAAGCCACGTCAGAGCCTACGACGACTCTGGCGCTCAAGTCTCCCTGATACGGGAAGACAGAATCCCCCGAGGGGCTACCGTCGATAGACGACAACTAATCACCATCGAAGGTATCAACCATATCAAGCTGATCCTTCCAACCGTGCAATTGAGAGTCACCCGACCTCATTTCTCAGAGAAAAAAAACAAGGTTTTTTACCCTTGCAGTTGCAAGCTACATCCCAGGAGGTTATGACCTCCTCCTAGGGCAAGACATGAAGTCTCCCTCGCATTCCAAAAAACCTAGGGGTCCTAACCCCACAACAAATCACTCCAAAGCAAGGAGTCATCGAAATTCTACTTCCTCTAGGAAGTACGTCCACCAACAGTCTCCCCCGCTACCAAGGAGGGAGATTGATCATTCACAGTTCCGTTGCAAAACCTGCAACGTAATAGGCACTCCACGAATTGGCCTAGGTGCCCTAGCAAACTACCAGCAGCGGACACTGTCCATTTTCCACAAGGCCTAGCCTTCAACAAGAGACAGGAGCCTCTGTCTCCCATTTCCAAGGGCACGCTGAGAGGTATTGCACCTCCGGTACCCGTCACAGGTCCAGTCGACCTCAACTCTCTGCCAGTGCCACTTGGCAGCACTGAGCAGTGCCAAGCTCCGTCCAGCCTGGACGTAGAGCCACCACCGAACTTGACCTCTGCGCCTGGCCCCGAGCTAGCGCCGGCGCCTAACCTTATCAAGGATCCTCCTACAGGAGATCCTCCAACAGGCATGGAGCTTACCACAGCCCATGGCCAATCACTAGTTCCTTTCTTCTTCATCCTTACCTCTGTCGCCCGAGGATGAACCTCCGGCAGCCTTAACCTTTGTACCTCCTCTGGAAAACCAGGAACTGCCCGACCAGGAGTCAGCCTGGAGTTTTTCCCCTCACGACGGTTGCCGCAGCAGCCGGAGTGAGGGCCTCCCCTGCAGTAGGTTCCACCTCTACGACGGTTTGCTGCAGAGAACCGAAGTAGGGTGTTCTCCTGAAATCCTTCAGGCTTACCGCTGCCTCAGCTCCTGCCGGCGTTTCTGGCCTTACCCCAGAGTCGTTGTCCCTCCGTCTACTCCTAGGACTGGTATAGCCAGGTCCTGGAGGAATAAGAAGAAGAAGAAGGGACGTAATTAACATATTAACAAAAAGAGCCACATGCTCTCCTTGACACCTGTGCCCGAGGTACAGTGTCGCATTCATTTGCAGAATGATCCTGGCACCTACCCAGAGAAGGTAGCCAGCCTGATCTCTGCCAGTAGAACTAACCCTCTAACCCCTAGAAATTGTGATACTAACACTCATGTAAATGTCATAACTACCTCATTGCATTTCCCTCCTGGTAAATTAACCACTCATCATCCCCAACGCATCATTACCTCTCATTATGTATTTTAACAATTCCGTCGCTGAACTGCTGCTGTGCGTACCACACTCTGGAATGATTGCGTCTTCATTTAACTGTATTAAGTAGGTTAGGCTAATGATTTAGTACCAGGGCATTAGGTTAGTAGCAAGTAGAATTTTCAAGTAAACCCTTATCTAGGGGTAGAGTAGACTGTCGTCACAAGACAACCTGTAGTTATTTATTAGGCTAGACTACATCACTATATTAAGTTAGTACACTTAGCATCTTTGCCTATAAGTTAGGTAGGCCATTGTAGTCAGCCGTATCGCTGCTCAAAAAACTTCAAGTTAGAGTAGGAGAACTGGGTTGTCGAGGCGATCAACTTATTTAAGCCAAGACCTTCACGCGCCCGAAAGGGAGTGAATGCCTTCTTAACAGGGGAGCTGCTACGTCTATAGAACGCCTCGCCTTCCCAGCAGAGTTTTAGTTATATTTAATTATAAAAGTAGCAGCCATGCCTTCTGAAGCGACTGTTGTTGGGAGAGTGGGTATGCCGTAGGAATGATATTTTTCCGGTCTGACGGAAGCTTAGGTAAGAGAGGCAGGTCACAAGAGTAGCTAGGCTTCGAGATGGATTTTAGGACTTCTACAATAAGACCTATTTTCCTTCCCAATTT
>NC_061096.1:18251049-18266049 GCF_015104395.2 Macrobrachium nipponense
ATGTTTGTTGTGTGATACCGGATTGCTCCATATGTTTTCCCAGAGTCTCTTACTTGGTTCGGCTTCAGGAATTTCTGGGTGGTTGTCTTCCCCTCTTAGTGGCTGTATAGTCTTTTCTGGTTGGTTCCGAATAGTTTGTTCTGTTGGTATCCCTTATTCCTGTTCATGTATCGTTGGATCTTATGTGCTTTGGCCTTAAGCCTCTGTTTTACATCTTCTATTGTGTTGTTTAATCCCCTCTCTTGTACTTTGTATTTCTCGTTGAGTTCCTCCCTTGTTTTCTTGCTTCTTAGCCTTTTTTCTGCCATCTCTTTCAGTTTACTCAAGTCAGATCTCATCACCATGATTTGCTTTTCCAGTCGCCTTTTCCAAGGAGGTTGCTGTTTTTGGTTTCTGTTGGGTTGGTTGTGCTGGTGGTGTTTTCGAATTCCCATCAGTTCTGCTACTAATCTTGCTCCTGCATATGTCAAGTTATTTGTTTCTGTGATACTGGTGGTCTGTATTATGCCCATTATTTCATTGACCTCACTTGTTTTCTCCCTTAATTTCTTGGTGTTGTAGGCTTTCATGGAGGGGATCTTTGTTCTCTCTGTATCTGGCTCCATCCATTGTCTAATCTCTACCCATCCCATTCCGTCCTCTCTGTTACTTCGTCGGTGTTTCTTCGTGTGTCGTTGTTTGATATCTCATCCTCCCTGTCGTCTTCTGTGGCATCGTCTCTCAGTTCGTCTTCGTGTAATTCGTTGTCGTGTGACATTTCCCTTTCCAGTTCTTCTCTTTCTGTTGGGGAGAGCCAGTTCTTTTTCTTTATGTTCCTTACTTGGTCTGCCAGCCTCTGCTCTGTTTGGGGGTGTTATTCCTCTCATTCCAGATGTTGACCAATCTTCTTCTATATCCTCTCTCCGTCGGGTTGCTTTTGATGTAGCATCTCCATATTTCCTTATTTTCTTCTCTTGTCCATTTCTTCCTTTTTGCCTCTGTAGCTCCAATCTCAGGCTGTTGATTATTGTCGTTGTGGTGATCAGTTGCTGGATGACGACCTCCAAGTACCTGACCGTCTTCCCCTTCAATTGGGTTGAATACCTGGTTGCCGGACGAAGCTCCTCTGTTGCCAGAGGTTCCATTTACGTCGTTGTCGGTTAATCCTTCATTTCTTTCCATCATTGCTGAGTTTTGCTATTTAACCCATAGCTGGACCCTACCCCATCAGGGATAGTTATTTGTACTCATTTACAGCTGAGTAGACTGAGGAAATTATGGTAAAGATCCTTTCCCAAGGAATCAACGCCGAGGAGAGCGGTCACCCATCCAACGACTGACCAGAGCCAGTGTTGCTTAACTTGACTTAAGTCTATTGACGACCTAACCCACTCCTCCACGGCGCCACACATTATTATTATTATTATTATTATTATTATTATTATTATTATTATTATTATTATTATTATTATATTATTATTATTATTATTATTTTATTTTATTTATTTTATTTATTTATTTCATTTTTTTGGTCTATCACAGTCTTCGTATTCGACTGAGTAGTTTTTATAGTGTGGGGTTCAGGGTTGCATCCAGCCTCCTTAGGAGTCCATCACTTATCTAACTGTATGTGCTGTTTCTAGGAGCACACTCTTCTGCATGAGCCCTGGAGCTACTTCGGCATCTAATTTTTCCAGGTTCCTTTTCAGGGATCTTGGTATTGTGCCTAGTGTTCCTATAGTTATAGGTACAACTTCCACTGGCATATCCCATAGCCTTCTTATTTTTATTTTCAGGTCTTGATACTCATCAATCTTTTCTGTTGCTTCCTCTTCTACTCTGGTGTCCAGTGGTATTGCGAAATCAATGAGTGATGCAATCTTATTATTCTCTGTGTTTTTATATATTTATTCAGAGGTTTTCTCTCCGTCTAATCATTCATCTAAGTCTAGGTAATACTATTAGAGTTCAAGATATCAACAGACGAGATGAACGTGCTAGTTACAACAGTGTTACATACATTAAAACACGCCTGAAGTAAATTGAGCTGCATTTACAAAATATATCATATATTCAGGAATTTCTTTCACTTGCTGGGCGTTCTTTAGTTATGACTGTATACATTCATTGATCTCTGATACATGTTTCTAATTAAGAGGCAGGTTTAATAGTGACCAGATAAAAGTAAATGGGACTGTGAACCATTTCTTTTAACACCTGATAAACTTTATGTCGTTTAATGCTATGGAATTTTCTAATTTAGTGGAATGGTGAACTAACTGATTTTTAACGAAAAACAAATATGTGGTCCAGTAAATTTCAATAATTACATGAACCTAATCAAATAAGTACAAATAACAAACAGGCCAAAAAGGACTCATTTGCCATATAGAGATATCTATTTAAGCATAAAGAATCTTGGTATACTTCAAGAGATTCTGGCAGCAACCAGAAAAATGTTGGTTATTTACCAAATAGATTCTCCGATAGAGATGGAATACTGCTTTTTGCCAGCTCAGAAGTAACCAAACACAACTGAAATATGGGTTTTTAATTACTTGGCGACAGTAATCGATTTTTTTTTTATTACAGTGTGGTCCTCTTGACTGCAGGTACTTGCCTGTACTATGTCCTGCTCTTTGGAACTCATATTATATGTCATCTCCAAGTGCCCAGATGTGGAATGCAGTCACCCTCTCTCGGGTATCTCGGAAAGGTCAAAGGTTAGATCTATCAAAGAAGCTCTTTTTCCTTAAAGGACACAATCAATTGTCAGTTGCTCTCCTTTTTACCGATCTTCATAAATAATTTTAACGGAATAAGATTTACGAGTATTTGCAAATTATGCAGGTTTTGAATGAAGGTTTCCTGACAAAATTTGAAGTAATTCTGGCTTTATTTCAGTTCCGACTAATTAGAATAAAATGCATACCCCTTACATCAATAGCCAAGATTATTGTTACGTTAATTTAATCAAATACATAACTAATTGTCAGTTATTGTCCTTTTTACCGAACTTCGCATATAATCTTAATGGAATACAGTCTAGGAATATTTGCAAATTATGCAGGGATTGGCTTTTTTTTCAGTTCAGACTAATTATAGGTACAAGTAAACTTCTATTATCAATAGGCATTGGTGTTATCACGCTAATTTCAGAAAATAAATCAAGTAAATCATTCTTCCACTATCACTGCTAACATCATCAGTCCAGTAGCTCATTTCAGCTCACAATCCTAGACTTAACCAGTCTGACAGGCATCTTCAGTTTTCTCCTTTCACGAAATTTTCTAAACTATTCAACAAGTTTCAGCGGAACCATCAATCAGTGCTGTCCTCATCAAACTAATACTGTTTTACATTGCCATCCCAGTGCCGATCTTCTCCCACAACCTTATGCCCAGAACGACCGTTTCCGCAGCTTTTCACGGATCCAGCCTCAGACATTACGAAACAAAACATATCTTTTCTACACAAGCTTCACTTTCATTACGGGGTGTTTCATTCTGGAAAGTGTCACTGCAGCATTTCTATTCTGAACACTCCCTAGGTCTACTATATGCGCCTAAGACATAATTTAACTTGGTTTATAACCAACTGTTACCCCAGTCTGCATCAAAATTGTTCATGATTTGCCATGCCTGGGTTAAACACAAAGATAATACCATGTGCAAATCTCGAAACATTTTATTATGAAATATGTGACACCATTGTCTTATGAGAGAGAGAGAGAGAGAGAGAGAGAGAGAGAGAGAGAGAGAGAGAGAGAGAGAATTTAATTAAAGTTAGTAATTAAGTACAGTGGTCTCAAGAGGTCAAGACAGCTTTGAGTGTTTTCCTCGCACTTTGTTTAACCACCAATTTCTTGTTAAAGAATGATTTTGAAAGGGGAAAATAACTGGGAATTTCAAAATGATAACCTCATGCTTTGTTTCTTTGCCGCTTACCTTTCAATGGATATTTTGATAGATAACTGTTTTCGTTAATCTCCATACTAGTACCACTACAGAAAACAAGGAAGCTTTGAATAAGATATATCATGATATCAGTTGCTTCTATTCAATGAGCATCATAATGTAAGCAGGCATAATGAACTCAACAATAATGATTTTTTTTACCCTGCAATGATAACTGCTATCTATAACTTGGATAATGAAGTCTAATGTAATCCTAAAATCTATGCAAGAATTGAAGTTGTTGTGAAAAAAGTTATAGAGAGCTTAAGTAAGTGTATTTGAGAGAGTCCTCGGCCATCTTTAAGCAAGGTTTCTATACCGAGAGAAGTAAGGGAATATAAGCATCCTTCAGCCTCCTCTCGGTTATTGAAATGTGACGGACCCTCTGCTACAAAGAGATGAAAGGGTTTACGGAATAAAGCGGCAAAAGACTCTCACATGGGAATAAAAACGTTCGCGTGTGCCAAGTCTCTGTACCAGGACTGATGCACAAATCCATTTGCGTAGACTTTTAAAACATTCCATACCCCTTGTAGTCATCATTTCCATCTTCCTTCACCCATAGGCACCTCCTCATACAAAAACAAAGACGTGTCATCGCCCACTTCTGCAGTGTCCTTTTACCCACTCGGATTCTCTCACCCACCTCCTCTTACGTAGAAGGAAAAAGTTACTTTTAATTAATGTTGTTGCAACTAAAAAAGCGCCGGATGTCAGAAATATCACCTTCCATAATTATCTCTAATGAGGCCCTCTCAGTAGACGTGTGTATCATTTCTCAAAGTGGGTGTTTGTCTCCCTGTTCCCGTGTGTCGTAATTCGTTTTCATCCTGGTTATCTAATCCTTTCATGTTCATGCGACTGCCTTGTCTTTTCATCTTTGGGGAGGAGGGAGCGAGAGGGGGTCGTCCTTTGATATTTGAGCTGCACACGTAAACATCTTCGTTATGATTTCTTAAACTAAGCGATTCCCTTCGATTTTTGGAAAATTTAGGTGATTGCGCAAATCAAAGTGAGCTCTAAGCAAAATCTTTTATTACCTACGAGTTAATTCACTTAATGTACCTGAATAGCAGCAGTAAATGCCATGCTTCTTCCAGAGTTTAGGAGAAGCCGTAAGTGCCTCTTTAACATTTTGGTGATGGTCCATAATATGTTACGCAGAGTAGTTTGTTCTTTCAACAACGAAATAAAGAATTAAAGATAATTTTTAACATTTACTTAATTTTCCACCTTCCTTACCCAAAAGATTTATTTATGAATTTTAGTCTTTCATGATGTTTAATACAAAATTACTCAGACCCCAGTGACGCATTCGACATGAGGTAGGACAAGAGAAATCGATTTGGCTATAATATAAACTGAATTGTTAAGAAATTCAGTCTCGTGAAAACAAATTGTTAAAAAATCCACATTTATATACTGAAATATATTTCTATGTAAAAAACATAGACGTTAGAAAGTCTTTGTTTTTTACATAGAAATATATAATTATTATATAATTGTGGATTTTTTAACATAAATTGAATTAATTGATCAATTTGCACCACAAACTAGTTATCATTGATACTGACCAATTTGCTTCAAGTTGAAAAGGAAAATTTTTCTTTTTTATATATTTATTTATTTATTTATTTATTTGTATTAATTATTATTTATTATTATTATTAGTTATTATTATTATTATAATCCATAAAAATTATTATTATTATTATTATATATTATAATCCATGAAAACACTACAAATGATAATAAAAATTTTGGCCACTTTCTCTAGTTAAAACACACTTGACTTTATCAAAATAACAGCAACAGCAATAACAACAACAACAGCAACGATAAATGCTTCTCAACAAGCATCAAATGAGAGCATTTTGCTCCTCCCACCTACGACCGTTCAACCTCATCTTCAAAGCTTTCCAATACTTTTCTGGAGGTCTTCTTTTCTTAAAGGAATTTCCTCTTCATCATCAAAGCATTCAATCTACTTTGTTCCTTTAATTTAAGAGAAAGTGACATCTGTTACAATTATTGAACTCATTAGGATCCACTTACAACCTTCTTGCCAGAAGAAAATATAAAATAGATATTTAAAGAGCAAAAGAAAAAGAAAATGGCACAATCATGCTTGACTTGCTTGAATATTTATTATTACATTTGATGTAATTATTGTTATAATAATAGATTTATTACTATTTGATACGTATTAATAAGTTTCTTAATATTCCATATATGCATTTTTATTTCTAGTGGTTTTACACTATTAAGAATAAACAATTATAGCCTTCTCTTGGGTTTATAGGTTGAATTATACATGGTTATTGTTTGCGACAGAAGATTAATGATGAAAAACTGAATGTTATTTACTGAAAATATGTTATTTTAAAAATTTGTTCACATAATCCGGAAAACAAATATTTAACGTCATCATGTATCATGAATAAATTCTGTGAAAATAAACATGAAATAATATTTTTTTTTAAATGGAAAGCCAATACTGCCTGAACTAGTGACTGAAGGAATTGTCTCAATCTCTTTCATCCTGTCAATAGGCCTTATTAAACTAACCAGTTCCAATTAACGTCGCACATCAGAAAACCTCCAAAACCCTGTTAACTGTCGTTTGTTGCTCTCTCTCTCTCTCTCTCTCTCTCTCTCTCTCTCTGTCTCTCTCTCTCTCTCTCTCTCTCTCTGTCTCTCTCTCTCTCCATATATATATATATTATTACATATATATATAGATATATATATATATATATATATATAATATATATATATATATATCTATGTATGTAATATTTGTATATTACGTATATATACATATATACATATATATATATATATATATATAATATTATATATATATATATATATATATAAGCATTAAGCTACATATGTCCTTTAATATATAATCGCTCTACCTCGGAATTAATGTATTTTCATAAATGTTAACCGAAAGGGAATTTTTTAGTTGCTAAGAAATTCGTCGGCTCATGGGCTCGAACCGCGGAACCAAGAATTCACGACTCACTATGCGTCCTGAATTCTTGGTTCCGTGGTTCGAGTTCATAAGTCGACGAATTTCTTATCAACAAAAAAATTCTCCTTCGGTTAACATATATGAAAAATATATTAATTCCGGGGTAGACCGAATTGGATACTACAGGACATTCGTAGTTTAATGCTTATATAATATATATATATATATATATATATATATATATATATATATATATATATATATATGTATAATATATATCACAGACACACACAGACACACACACACACACACACACATATATATATATATATATATATATATATATATATATATATATATATATATATATATATATCTATACACAGACAGACACACACACACACACACACACATATATATATATATATATATATATATATATATAGTATATATATATATATATAAGTATATATAATATATATATATATATATATATATATATATATATATATATATATATATATATATAATATATATATATATATATATATATAATATATATATATATATAGATATATATATATATATATATATATATATATAATAGTTACGCATATTACACCTAAAACTTTTGTGACTATTATTACTTATACGTATGATCAGTTGTTGTGGATTTAATATCTATGATAACAAAATTCCAAAAAAAATTTAAAATCAGAAGACCATTTGAAAAATCAAATTTTAATTGAATTTTCGATTCAAATAACAATTTATCGGAAATTACATCCGTATTTAAAGACAAGGAATTCACCGGAGACAAATGGTATTATCGCAGAGCCTATGGTGATTCATTGAAATATAATTATTGTAGTAAATTAAACCTCAGTTTTTATTCTCGAGTTATTTTGTATTCAATAATGCAGATAAATTCATGAGGATTATTCACCTAAAACAAGGTGCGTCGGTGTGCTAATGCACCAAATACAAATAAAAACTGTTTATAAAAGGCGCTGCGTTCAGATAGGAAGCGCGAAACCAACGCCAGCGTAAACAAACAAAAGAGCCTATTTCCTTTCCGGTAATGAAGGCAAACACGAGAAGACAAACGTCAAACGGCAACCTTCATTCGTCACAGAAATTAAACGTCAGAACAATGCCGGAGGAGGGAGCGAGGGAGGGGAGGGGAGGGTGGCAAAGCAGGTCTTTCTTCCTGCTGGGGAATGTTAGGGATCTGACACCTTTCGAAACACAATAACATCTCCACCTGGCTTCCTTCCAGAAGCCTTCTACCCCACCTCCTTCTTCTTAAGGTCTTAAAGTTAATACAATAAGGGATAGTTTGTCTCATCTGCCCTCTCTGGTAGAACAATACCCATACATTTCTAGACTGATACACTAAGTAAATATCTGCGTTTTATGCCATTGAATTTACATAAGCAAAAATTCTGAAATGGTCGAAAAAGTCATCTTCGTGTTACAGTAATAAAACTAATGAAAGAATGATATGCTTAACAAAAAGGTAAAATAAAAGTAACTTCAAGGGACTTGAACCACAAGCTCTAGAGGACTTCTCTCTGATCTAGAAGGGATTTCTGAATTGGAAGCATAAAATTTAGTCGTGTTTTCTTTTTTTAATCTGTTCCTCTTTTCACATCCCTCCAGTTTCCTTTACATATTGGTTGATATTTCAGTTCTGATCTCTCCTCTGTCATTTGTTATTCAAATTGTGCCAGAAATTCCTTTAACTGATCATCCAATTCAAATTGTGTAACTACATTTTATAGCAATCATGTGATTCATAGCACGCTCATAAAAAGGCTGAAATCCTTTTAGTTCTGCAAATTATTTTTTTCAGTTCGAGCGTTCAAAACTTATCATTTGTCTGCTCCGTCCCTAAGTTGGTAGTTATTTTAAAGTTTATTCTATATATTTTATTTCTCTTGTTAAAATAAACCAACAATCATTTGTTTATGCTGTTCTTATTTCGTCATCTGATTTTCCCATATATGATACTTTTAGTTTATTTTCTACTCTCCCTGGTCATAACTCACTGTGCAAGATACTAGGTTCCTTATCACTGTAGCATCAGGCAAGGAAACGGTCTCAAAAATAGTGTTGGTGAGTTGGAAGTCTAGTCACAATTAGATTAAGGAATTTTCCTTTTTTCTCGGAATTCGTAGTCTCCTTTCGCTTCTGCTTTCCTTACTTTTATCAACCCTCTTCTGCATTAGTATTACTTCTGTTATTGTCTCTTCCTCACGTTTTCGATGTCTAGATGTTCTTGCTTTATGGCCATGGTAAGGATAGAACGTTAACCCGTCTCATTGTTCTTCACATAATATCAGGTACAGATATATATATTATATATATATAATATATATATTATATATATATATATATTTTATATATACATTTACAACTTTGCGTTATTGTTCTACAGAAACTTATCCATTGAATAAAAAGTATTTATGTTGATTGTTGTTATTATTGATAGCATAACTGCATCTTTATGCGTCCATATTTTTACTCATAAAAGAGAAATATCGTAACAAAAACTCTTTTATAAAAACATCACATAAATCATTTTATGCCAAAAGCATTTCTCGAAGAAAAGTTTAAAGAAATTATAAATCTTTATTACACGTATACTATGATCATATACCCTAACAATTTCTCCTGAGCCCGAAGACATTATACTATGAAAAAGGCACACACTGAAAAACTTCCACTGTTTTAGAGGTATCAGATAGATTTAGCATGATCAAGCGGGCTTTGATGCCAGTGGGAGCTCACTTAACTCGAGATCAAACGAAAGAAAGGATTCCCTGAGGAATATCTATCATGTCTTCGAGATTTTATTTCTCTTCCTTTCCACCGAGGAAACAGAAAAAAGAAAATATGTTGGTGTTTTATTCTTGGCATTCAATTCACCAGGGTCATCTTTGTCTTGCTAACGTTTCATCTCCGAAACTGTGCTTCTTCGAGATTGTTCGGATTCTGGGTTTTTGCCCGCACTTCGACGGAAGCCTCGAGGAATTGGAAAAATGAATATACGTAGATAATAATGTACTGACATAAAAGGAAAACAAGCAGAAAGTAACCCTTTTCAATACTACTTCTCTCATGAGATGTTTTTCTTGATTTTTTTTCTCCTTAAGTTTGAATTCAATAAATTATTTACTAAAGATTACAACAAATCCTGAAATACATTCATTTACGTACATCTAGAATACATTGCTTTTAATATTAAAAAAATTCTTCGTGAAATGTTTAGATATTTTATCTTTTAAAATGGTTTTGATGGGTATTTTGGTATTTTACGCCAAGGGGAGACCATCAGTCGATATTTTCAAACCTTGGGATATGACCTAGTCTCTTTTTTTTGGGGGTGGGGTGGGGGGGGGGGGGTGGGGGGGAGGGCGGGGCTGGTCTAGTTGCCTTGAGTTTTAATCCATTGCCTTGCTGGAGACATAAGCAAGGTTAAATGAATTACTTAGTACACTGATTGATGAAACAAACAATTATTTATCAAATTATTTATGATAACCGTTAGAAATGTCTATTTGCTTTTGTTTGTATTTTGTTTGTTTGTTTGTTTGTTTGTTTGCTTTGCTATTTTCTCATGGACTGTCTACTTCATATAAACTTACTAGGATAAGTATAAATCACTTTATGAATAAAAAAAACATAAAATGATAATTAGATAACAATAATAATAATAATAATAATAATAATAATAATAATAATAATAATAATAATAATAATAATAATAATAATAATAATAATAATAATAATAATAATAATAATAATAATTGCTAAAAAATATCCACAATTATATATTAAAAATATATTTCTATGTATATATAACAAAGACTTTCGAACACCTGAACGGTGTTCCTCCTCAGTGAGGAGGAGGAGCACCGTTCAGGTGTTCGAAATATATTTGTTTGATATATTTTTACATAGAAATATATTTTTAATATATAATTGTGGATATTTTTTAACAATTTGTTTTCACGAAACTGTGAATTTCTTAATAATAATAATAATAATAATAATAATAATAATAATAATAATAATAATAATAATAATAATAATAATAATGGCACGATCCCAAGATCCCTGAAAAGGAATCTAGAAAAACTAGAGGCTGAAGTAGCTCCAGGACTCATGCAGAAGAGTGTGATCCTAGAAACGGCGCACATAGTAAGAAAAGTGATGGACTCCTAAGGAGGCAGGATGCAACCCGGAACCCCACACTATAAATACCACCCAGTCGAATTGAGGACTGTGATAATAATAATAATAATAATAATAATAATAATAATAATAATAATAATAATAATACCTAAGTTGTCGGTAGTTTATATATTCTCTTATTAATTTATTCTATGTGCTGGACCGAGTTTTTTTTCTCTCTTTTTTTCAGGGAAGTGGGGGTGAGTGGGTGGGAAGGGATGGGTTCTCAATTGTAATGGATGGGGATTTAAGATTTTCTTTCTTCTACTATCATGGTAGGGTGCAGTTTAGAAGCCCTATTTTCTATCTTTTAGGGAAAAGCCTTTTTTGTAATTTTCTTTCTATGTAATGTTATACAAGTATACCTAAAAATATACATGAGGGTCTCCTTTCCCTCAGTAGTAATAATAATAATAATAATAATAATAATAATAATAATAATAATAATAATAATACAACAGTTAAATGTAAGAAATTCGTTAAACACTAAGTTTATTTGGAAAGGAAACCCAAAGTAGTATGCCGGTTTGATTTTATTTACAATATATACAGCAGAAAGCTTTCGAACACCTGCACGGTTATGCGATTATGAGTTTTCTTTGAACTAAGTTTATTCTTATTGAAATAACAGTAACTTTAATTGTTATGGTATATCGTTACTTAATAATATTTGTCAATATCTAGGTGCACATTGCAGCCAATAAAGGCTAAATCGTTTAGGTAGAGGGAAGAACGGTTGATATTCTTAAAATTCGAATAGGCTATTAGTTGCATAATCAGAACTGAAAGTAAACAACTGCATTTACAGTTAAACATGTTCGAATAAAGACTTATGCTCTCATTAATCTTGCACAAAGAACTCAAAAGGAATAATTGAAAAGAAATCACTAAACAAATGCATCAATTAGCTACGTAACATTTAGTTAAGCCCTACATTACTTGAATTGAGGTGTGAGAGATGTGTATTTCTGGTGATAGAAGTTCACTCTCGACGTGGCGTAAAGCCGTTGGTCCCGTTGCTGAATAGCCAGTGGTTCCATGCAACGTAAAAACACCATACAAACACCCTTACATTACTTGAACTTCCTTTCCGTTAATATACTATTTCACGCCTCATAACTATCCACACCCTCTCCCCAGAAGTTTCAAGGAAATATATCCTGCCTCTTTTTGTAGGCCTAACTATTCACATAAACTTGCTCAAAATTAACGGCGCGCCATTTTTTTTTTGTCAGACAACCAATATTTCGACGAAGTTCCTTGAGTATACGTAACTCCGAGGAATACCGTGTCTGCAGATGTACAGGAACAAGAAAACCAACAAAACAAAGTAACACCTCTTGTGAGAATGCTGACTTGGCGAACTAAGTAACAAAGTCAAAGTTGAATAAATTTAAAGAAATAATAATAAATTAAAAAAAATTAGAAGGCTAAGTAATGTGAAGCAACATAGGCCTAGATAAGGGAAAATGCTTCCGATGAATCGTGTTTATTTCAAATCTTCAACTGTCGATTTCTTATATTGCATCATGCACTTCACGAACGGAACTAACATCCATGACAGTCAGACTCACTGAAAACCTCTACTTCGCAGTAATTCAACAGAAATCACAAAAAAACCACTACAGTAGAACAGACTCGATAAGACTCATTCGCAATATTCTTGATTCTCCATCCAAAGTTCAAGAGAAACTTAGGAATGTCAAACTTGGTTAATTCAAGTGAGATGTGCAGTTAAAGACTAGATAGATTTTTAGAAACGTCCCAATTTTTATAGGAAAATGTTTATAGCAGTTTATAATCTTACGAGGGCCAGTTTTCCAAAACGACAATTTTCTGTCCATAGTTGTGCTCATTTAGTCCTCTTTAATTACTTCGTTATTTATTTAATTCCATGCAATCAGAATAATGAATTACAACAATCTGAATCGTAATTGCCCATGAAAATTGCCAACTCCTATCTAGTGCAATCCAGGTGAAAGCAAAATAAATACATGAATGAATAGATAAGCAAATGGATAAATAAATGAACAAATAACGTTAGAAATATGATTTTTCGTCTTATTGTGACTCATGGTATTGATATGTTTGGGGTATATATATTAATGTACATTTTACATAATTACATGATGACAAAACATCACCAAAAGTTCAATAAGAACTTACAAGAAACAATTCCTTCCGATGATAGAGAATAACTTGCTCTTTTTCCTTCCTGTTAACAGAGAGAGAGAGAGAGAGAGAGAGAGAGAGAGAGAGAGAGAGAGAGAGAGAGAGAGAAACACTGGGATACCGGAAGAAGTGGAACCAGAAAATTGCAAACTATTCCTTTGCGTCAGAGCCGTTACTCATGCTGAATACCTCAAAGAAGTATATCTAGGTTTAGCGAAGACTTAAGCACCATGCGAATATATACGAATCTATTTTACGCTCGCAAGGCTTAGGGGATAATCTCATCGCAATTTCTCCTGCGTTGCAGAACTTTAAATGTATCTTAAGCCCGCACGAATGAATCACAAAGACTAATTTGGTCGTTCCTTGGTTGCTTTACTATCGTCGAGGGGCGCTCGAGTTGAAAGCTGCCTTCGTATGCAGTTTTCTTATAGTTGCATTACGATTTTGCTTACGGCTGTAATGGGATATGCATTCGGGGACTTAATTGAGCATTCTTCTCCTGCAGTCTATGGTAAGTAGGAAATTCTCGGTCAAAATCAGCTATTATTATTATTATTATTCAAAAGATGACCCCTATTCATACGAAACAAGCACACAGGGGATATTGACTTACAATTCGAGTTTCCAAAGAATATGGTGTTCATGGTTTCATCAAATCATCTTTATAGATACAAAATCGATGAAATTATTTCTAAAGCTAAATTCCAATTATTTGACAATTTAGATAGGTATAGAAGAACTCAGTGTCTTGGCTTATTGATCTTATCAGATTATTTAAAGTATGAAATCAAAGAATCGAGATTTAGATCTGTCCCTGTGGCTATGCGAACTTTGATGTTATATTTGAATATGTAACCAATTCATATAACCCGTGTGATTCGTCGCGACTTTCTTTTCTGTTAAGTTAAAAAAGTGAATTTTTTTTTTTATCAAGTTGTCAAGAAATATATGCAAACATCAATGCTATGAAAATATCATTAGCATCCAAACGAATGATTTTAAGGCATAAATGATGAGAATAATGAATTAGTATCATCTCGCAAATCTCATTTGTCTTCGAGCGCAATTTTCTTAGATATGAATTTGCTGACAATGTTTAATCGTTCAATAACGGGGTTTTGAAATCTGAATGACTTGAAAACTTCCGATTTTGTTTTTTCTAGTTTTACAGAAAACTATTAAGGTGGCTATTTGTCTGTCCTTCCCGATTTTGTTTTTTCTAGTTTTAGTTGTCTGTAAAAGAAAACTACTGAGGTGGCTGTTTGTCTGTCTTTCCGTGCTTTGTCTGTCCGCCCTCAGATCTTAAAAACTACTGGGTCTAGAGGGCTGCAAAGTGCCATGTTGATCATCCATTCTTCAATCATCAAACATACCAAATTGCAGCCCTCTAGCCTGTGTAGTTTTGATTTTATTTAAGGTTAAAGTTAACCATGATCGTGCGTCTGGCATCGCTACAGGTGACAACAACACAAGCCACCACCGGGCCGTGGATGAGAGTTTCATGGTCCGTGACTAAACGTTTCGTACAGCATTATACGCTTTTGCTATCGTTTTCCAATGTCAAGGGCACTAACATTACTTTACTTGACCTCTCTTCCGGGAGGCTTAATTTGCGATTCCCCAAAATTTACTAAATCTGAATGTCACACCGGTTGGGTAGCATATTATGGT
>NC_061096.1:18271049-18301049 GCF_015104395.2 Macrobrachium nipponense
TCCATTCATATTATCTTTCCTCCATCTTGCTGTCCACCCACTCCTAATAATTGTTTCATAATGCAACGGCGAGGTTTTCCTCCTGTTAAACCTTTTAAACCTACCTACTCTCTATTTCCTTTCCAGCGCTGAACGACCTCATAGGTCCCAGTACATGCCCATTGGCCTGAACTCTATGTTCAATTTAATCCAATTCAGACTTAGTATGAGAGTCAACTTAGGATAGCATTAAGTCGTCTGTCGTCAGCATTTAGAGCTACACCTGTTATCTCCCGTCCTTCTGCTGTCGGTTGACTTCGTAGATAGCCTGTATATAAAGATATGAGACGCTTTCGTAGCTAATGTGCTGGAAACGGTGGAATGAACTCCACGAAAGACCTCTGCACTCCCAGGATCCTTTCATCTTCGCGTGTGTTTTTGCGCGTGCGCGCATAGGAAACACACACCCACTTGCACACGCAAATAACTTTTATATAGTGGTCGTTTATATATTATAATATATCTATATACTATATATATATATATATTATATATATATATAAGTCATATCACATTTCCGTGATTCATATACAAATATCGAGCTACAATGTCCTTTAATATCTAATTCGCTCTACCTCGGAATTAATATATTTTCATATATGCTTAACCGAAGGGGAATTTTTTCTCGATAATAGATTTGCCTGGACCAGGGCGCGAACCTATGGATCCTTTCAAACCCAGGAACGTCAGTGAAGCGTTACCTACTACACACCGCGAGAGGTTCCTGGGTTTGAAAAGGATCATAGGTTCGCGCCCTGGTCCAGGCAAATCTATTATCGAGAAAAAATTCCCCTTCGGTTAAGCATATATGAAAATATATTAATTCCGAGGTAGAGCGAATTAGATATTAAAGGACATTGTAGCTCGATATTTATATATATATATATATATATATATATATATATATATATATATATATATATAACACACACACACACACACACACACACACACACACACATATATATATATATATATATATATATATATATATATATTATATATATATATATATTTATATATATATATGTGTGTGTGTGTGTGTGTTGTGTGTGTGTGTGTGTGAATAATTTCAACTCCAACGGGTGGCTGTCGGAAATGTTGAGTTTCCCGTATTCAGTAAATCTCTTGGGATAAAGTTGCCAGCTTTATGACCCTGTCTGCCAGCCACTATAGAATCCTAAATGCCAGGTACTTAATTCCCTCATTAGATAAAAAAATGCAAAAAGAGCCCAAGTCATTTATCTTCATTGTGATTGAACGCTGGTCATTCTCTTTTGCATGACAGCAAAAACGAATCTCTTCCCATGAAATTAGTAAAATGAGGCTGATCATAAAAGGTAACTTAATGTATTGTTTCTCCGATACAGAATTCCATTATAAAATGCCAAGACATCGTTCATTTGGGTCTAACGGTTTTCAAGAGAGAGAGAGAGAGAGAGAGAGAGAGAGAGAATGAGCATTTATCCCGAAATGCGTTACAGTTTTAAAACACAATGTTTGCTTAAACTTGAAAGTGTCGGATACCTCGAATTTTGCAAACTAATTGCAGATATCGAATGTAGGTCTAATGGGATGTACCGTTAAAAATCGAGATCTGGGTGTCGGATGTCGAACTTTAGTTTCTTGTGTATTTCTAACGTCTCATTTTTTTAAAACAAAAAAGTCAGTTTCCCATTCGATAACTTTAGATGTTATAAGATTAAGAAGGGTTATTTGCAGTATATGAACAAATAAAACATCACGATTTCTTTAAACGGTAAATCGGTGTTGACAGTTTAGCGCTCTCTCTCTCTCTCTCTCTCTCTCTCTCTCTTCTCTCTCTGTTATCATCGTATAAACAAAATTGGTTGTATTTAGGGCCCGAATTCCATTTACCTCAAAACACGCGAGCGAGAGAGAAGGACGGCAAAGAAGGAACAACAAGACAAGCACAAATCCAGGGCGGGATAATGGCGACCAAGACAAAGTAGCAGCAGTCCAGAACACTTCCAGTAGGTGTGCAGGGCACGGCAGGAATCCCAATATCACCCAACAATGTTTGGGATTCGTCTCAACTGAAGAGAGGGAGTCCCGCGAAGAAATTCGTCCTGGAAGCCTTCCAGCATGGCACGTACGCACATCGTCGAAGAGGCAGGTCAAGAGAGAGTAATTCCAGTCCAAAACGGGTCTGAATAATGCATTTAGGGTACAGTGAGCATCCATCCGCTTCCCAGATATATGAGAGCGGAATGAAGCTACATTCGCGGAGGTTAAACTCGGCCAAATAAAGGGAGATTAACAAAAGGAGTTTTTGGGGCGGCTGCGCGCACGGCTGGATTTCAAGTCACGCTTTGGCTCTTCCGTATCCAGGCGATATCCCGTGAACGGTTGCATAAATCTACGGGATTTGAGAGCTGTTTATAAATAACTTTTATACTCCAGCCGGATCCCCTTGCGAGAAGATACGAGAAGAGGAGAGAAAAAGAGCGGAGAGGAAGAGAGAATGTGTGATGAATGACCTTCCCTAGCGTTAGGAGAGCTTGAAAGGTCACGTGAACGTACATGACATCTAAGATTTGCACTAACTACTTCAAGAGCTGCTGTTACATCATGCTAGCAATTTTAGTTAGTTTCAAAATATGCGAATCTCCTATGAGAGGAAGATGTTCATCACAGGAAGCAACGCAACAATTTATTAACGTTCATAATACAGTTTAAGTATTGTTACGACAGCTGGTCATTCAAGATGTCTTCAATGTAATGACGATGATAAGGAGTTTCAAATATGACGCAACTGATTGAAAAATTTTTGCTGATGGTACAAGTATGAATATATTTTTTTAAACAGAACAATCGTACAGGTTCAACAAAAATCCGAATGCTTGAAAAGCGAATAGTAAAAGAAACCAAAAAACTATTTACAATTAGGTTTATCATCAAAATAAATCACAAGATTTTTTTGCAGTTTTCAGAGTCCTCTACATTTCTAGGACGCTTTTAGTTTTAACTTGGTCATAGTAAAATTCCATCTCAGTATGTTAAATACGTTCATTTGACAGTCAAATATAAATACAGACAATTATAGCTGACAAGGTTTTGACTGCAGTGAATTTCAGCACTGATAAAGACTATTACCTTTAAATAATTATCATTCATTGTGCTGCAAAATATAGATATGGTAAAACTCATAATCTGTTATGGAATAATATGACAGAAGTTTGAGGAGTTGCAGTTTATGCACATTCACTGAGAGAACAGAGATGAGAATGCTGAGGTGTATTATGGGAATATCGCTGCTTGAGAGATTGGAAAATGATGAAATAAAAAGAAGGGCAGGCTTTGTAAAAATTACAGTGGTGATAAGAGAGTCACGATTGAGATGGTATGGGCATGTGTTGAGGAGGGAGTGAAGAGGGCTTGGGAGGAACCTGTTAGAGGAAGAGGATCGAGATGGAGACAGAGAATTAGATGGAGAGATAAAGTGAAGGAAGATATGGAAAGAAGAGGTTTGGTGGAGGATTGTGCCTTTGACAGAAGCCAGTGGAGAATGCGCATCAGGCAACCGACCCCTTAATGTAGGGATAACGGTGGGAAAGAACAAGTTTATGTACATTCACTGACGACTACAGCTCTGTACTAAAGGCAACGTTCGGGTCCAATATTTTCCATGACGTGGTCGTAATATTGCTGGTACACAAGGTTAAGATCATCCTGAATGTTCCCCTATTGATTGTATTCGTGCATAAAGATTAATATTAATTGCTACAGATTTCATAGTAATCACATCAGTGTTTTGAAAAATTTAGTGACTACAGCAGTTATTGGAAAAGATCAAAGTATGTTGCTTCATTATTTAGAAATGGAACATGGTGCAAGAGAGAGAGAGAGAGAGCGAGTACCCAAACTGGGTGAAAATTATGTTATAGTGCATTCAGAGTTTGATGAATACAAATCTGAATTAGAACTTCATATATTCAACAAAATCAAAATTATTTATAAAGTTTCAAAACTACAGAATTGCTGGTGAAATAAAAAAAAATGTTCTGTGTTCCTGATACGATATAATATCATTTAAATGCAAAGTTTAGTATTCACTATTGCTATAGGAAGCACGCAAAGAAAATAAATATTAATAGTAATCAGATGAAATAAATGAATATGGTATTGAAAAATTTCAAGGTACCTGGCTTCATAATGTTGAAAATATGAGAACAAAGATAAATGGAAAGACCCTCTTTATTTTCTTTTTTCTTCACTTTGTTTTATTTAGCTCAAATTTTAATATACCTTAGCAACGGGACATTACTATGAAATGACTGTCTACAACTGAAACTAAGATCACTACACGCTAAGATCTTGAATGAAACACGATCTACTGTATCATTTTCCAATTCACTTGTAGCAAGATTATTTGACCTTTAATTACTCTCTACATTCATTACCTCTGGTTATTATTGACATTTATTCCATTTTCTATGTTTCTCCCGTCTTACCGTAACGATAACAATAGCGAATGCTAAACTTTGCATTTATTTGATAAATTGTCATCATATCGAGAAAAGAGAATATTTGAAAGTTTTCTAGTAATTCTTTACTTTTAAAACTTTATAAATGTTCTAGATTTTGTTAACTATAGGAAGTACTAAATTCAGATTAATATTCATTTTACCCTGAACGCAATAAATTACAATTTCACACAATATGAATACTCTCTCTCTCTCTCTCTCTCTCTCTCTCTCTCTCTCTCTCTCTCTCTCTCTCTCTCTCTCCTCTCTTTCTTTTCTACCAACATGTTTTCTGGGGGCACTGAAGCAACATACTTTGATCTTTTCCAATAACTACTACAGTCACTAAATTTTAATCCATGGACGAAAAGGAAAGGGCTTTCTGTTTGTGAAGCATAATCTATTCTTTTAATGTTAAAGGGCTTAGTACGTTTGAAAGCATTCCTTTTATTCCATGAATTTAAGAAGAGAAAGGAAGTGTTACTGACATTATTGTCGGTGGGAATATTATAAGAATTGTAAGACATAACGCTGATCTAAGAACTCATTTTATTGCCACTACGACCAGGGTAATAACCCGACTAACGCTCTGAGTAGCAGCATTATATCCGTTACAGATGAAGTAATGAAAACATTTATTATGCTTTACGTTATATGAGAAATTTAATCTTACACTAATTCCTTGATGTGATAAGAATATTTAGAGCTAGAAATTTCATGTTGGATAATAGTTGTTTGTGAGCTGCCATTGCACGTAACCGACTCTCCGTCTTTTATGCATAGTGCTGGGTGCATATGTAAGCTCTGTCTGAATTATTGAAGACAGTATTTTACCATTTTTATGGATTCTTACTAAAGAAGGATTTGCCTAGTGCATTACTTCTCGTGTAAATAGATTGTTTTTCACTAGTAATATCCTTAAGGTTCTGCTGAAGAACTATTGAATTGTGAAGGGTTATAATAGAATTTGGCTTTTTATATGCTTCAGTAAGTCAACTACTGCAGCCATTTATGAGGCAATGACTTGCTGTTGGCTACCGTGTGTGTAGATTTTCCATCAAATTATCATTACCCCTATCATCCTTATCGTTCTAGCATCAGCTTTGTTCAACATTTTTATGATAAAGTGAAATTACATTTTGTGCTGCTACAGAAAAAAAAAAGACATTAAAAAAAATCTTATTTCGAATCTGAAAAATATCCTTGAAAATAAATACTTGGATAAAAGTTTGTTATTTTATTTTTCAGTTTATTTATTTATTTTTTAAATAGGCCAGGCGCCTCCAAGGGAATAAATTTTTCATTTCCATGTATGTCACTAACGTATGCCGCTATAATATGCAAAACTGAGAACGTGGAATCTAAGATTATATTTGAACTGACTGGGCTAACTCTGTTCATGAATTTCTCACGATCGGAGAAGGAATTCAGCAATAGGAATGTAAATGGAAGATGAGCATGACAGTTTTAATATTATTGAAAACAAGACTGGCAAAAAACTAGGAAGACACCCAATCCCGGCCAACAGTAACCCGCTCCCCCTCCACCGCCCACCTCCACAAATAGCTTTTCAATAATCCGTCGAGTTAGAGAATGTCTCGATAGATCCATAGTATACATTGCCAGGTTAATTCGAATCCATGAGAGCTTCCGTGACAACGAAGTTCAAGTTTTAACAGAGTTTTCGCTGAGAGTGTACAAAAGAAGTGCTAATCTGGTTAGTCATTTCTGTATCATCCAGTTTTAGCTGTTGTTTCCACTTACTCCAACTGCTGACGACTTGAGAGCTACTGCATAAATGTTTCCAAGGGGAAAATAGAAGAACAGATTTATTTCTAATTTATGATATTTTACTAAGCTCATATCTATCGCATGCAAACGAAATGGCCAAAAAGTATTTTTTCAGTGACATTCTTAAAGCAGTGCACAAGAAATTAATTAGTAAAGAGCACATGATACGAAGTCTTTTCTTGTCATGATCTGCTAAAAAATTTCCCTCCATTCCTGTAATTATGTATTAAGTATGAAGGTAATGCATTCAGGTTAGTGCAACCCTCATAAAATTTCATATGAAATCGTGTTATTTCAAAACAAGGACATTATCACCTTTACGTAAATAGGGTATAAAATGTCTCAAGTTGTACGTTTCTTGTCAGAATGCTCTATTGCTTGATAAAACCATCTTTACTTTCTCAGAAAAATAAAATGAAAATAATGTTTTCTATTTTAAGAAAGGAAGAACGTTTAGCAATGAACCATAAAACATTTTCCATTTCATACTGAGACCTGTCCTTTGCAGAGCCACACAAGCAGACAGATACATCAGAGAATGATAGGCAGAGAGATAGAAAATAAAGCAATTCATATTTTCCGCAATACGAAACAATGCTTCCCGAAATGAATTATAATCAATGGTTCGAATATTACTCTAAATGCGTAAGCTGCAAAATGAAATGTAGGACCGATAATTAAAAGAACTGCAACGATATCAAATTTATTAATACTATTCACTCATGCACAGTAATTAAAACTTTGCACTGAATGGCGATTCCTCCAAATAATGAATTCCGAGTAATTCTTCCGAATTTCTCTCTCTCTCTCTCTCTCTCTCTCTCTCTCTCTCTCTCTCTCTCTCCTCTCTCTCTCTCTATCTCTCTCTCTCTCTCCTCTCTCTCTCTCTCTCTCTCACACACAAACTGATAAACAAGAGTTTAAAGTTTAGTTTGATTGCCTGAGGTTTTAGGCGAAGTGTCGCGTCTGCCGTATTGGGAGTGTATACCCTCGCAATGGGATTCCCACAGCTCTCTAAAAGTAAGCTGGTACTTTAAAAGCCATCTATGTCCTATTAGTATTATCTACTACCTACCACCTCGGTAGCCGTCATTCACGGTTCGATTGATGTAATATAAGTGATTGCAGTTGGCCTCTAGTTAAAATAAGTTCATTCGGGTTCATCTGTCATGTAGAAGTCATCTCGCCGTAGCAAAAGGGTTCACCGCCTGGTACTTGGCATTCCTCTGATTTTGTTACTTTCTTGGGGCAGAAGAGTCGGGGCAGTATTGTTTATCTCACTTATAAAAGCAGTCAGTTTTGAATTTACTAACCTCACACACTTCGTGCATAAAACGCGCGCGCACACACTCACACACATACTCATAAACACACATATCTATCCATCATTATATATCTTATGCATACACATATATGAACATGTATATAAACGCTAACCCTGTTCCCGTCAGTATTTTCACCTTTCCAAATATACTTATAGATATTTAGCTTTTCAAACCGACAATGAAGTTCCTCTTGGAAAGTATTTCCAATACCTTTTTTTCCTTTGTTATGCCCTCCATGCAGTTTATGCATTCCAAGTATAAAAACATAGTTTAGGCATATATACGTATATATACATGTACACACATAGATACGCACACACACACACACACACACACACACACACACACACACACATATATATATATATATATATATATATATATATATATATATATATATATATATGTGTGTGTGTGTGTGTGTGTGTGTTTGTGTGTGTGTGTATGATGCCTGAACTTTTACACAAGCTAACGGAAGAAAACTGTGCATGATATTTCCCGATATTCAAAAGAATCATTCAAGAGTTATGGACGGACGTATGGTCGACCTAAAATTACCTAAGCAAGAGTTATGAGTCGATTTTTTTTTTTTACTTTTTTCCCTTGGCTCTTCCAGAGGTCGGAGGAACATAACAAGATGAAATCTGGATGTTCTGGACGAGGCGTTAATTCCCCACAGAAACTGCTGTGAAAACCATGAAAATGTGGTCGTAAGTCACCGTGCAAATGTTTTCATCAACAGTTTTTCGATAACTTTAGTGTCTCATTTATATTCCTTGCTAGATGTTTTCTTTTTTCTTTTCTTTTTCTCGTTCTTTCTCCCACGCGGAAAGAGCAGTGCAAAGAAAGTACTCTAAGGAAAGTCGATGATCATGCTACAATTCCAGGAAAACCTGCTCACTTGTGTCTGAACAAAAAGTTACAGAGATGGAATCCAGACTTCTTATCTGTTTTCTTACGAGAATAACCAAACTTTCTTGAAGTAAAAAAAAAAAAAATCTTTTGCAACACTGGAGAAGATATCCAGATTCTTCATTCCCCGCATTAAATATTTGTATCAAATTTTTGTAGATATGGAGGAGCTTCCAGAAAGGAAAAAGATGAGCTTACCGACTATATCAGAGTTAAAACGAAAACAGGACTTGGAAATGATCCAACCAAGCTATTCAGTAGCAGCGACTGGCCGGAGTTCAACGCCGTAGGTTTAAAGTGATAACATTGTGTTTCAAACGTAATTTCTGGCCACTCAGGGGCGGAACAGTTCAAGTTATGTCCTCTCTCTCTCTCTCTCTCTCTCTATCTCTCTCTCATCTCTCTCTCTCTCTCTCTCTCGTACACACACACACACACTTACATTTATTTTATATATATATATATATCATATATATATATATACATATATATATATATATATATATATGTGTGTGTGTGTGTGTGTGTATGTGTGTGATGGAGAGAGAGAGAGAGAGAGAGAGAGAGACCATAACTTGAACTGTTCCGACTCTGAGTGGCCAGAAATTACGTTTGAAACACAATGTAATACCTTTAAGCCTATATATATACTATATATATATAATATATATATATATATATATATATTATATATATATATAATATATGTAATGGTATGTATATATATATATATATAAATATATATAATATATTATATATATATATATATATATATATATATAATGTTTAAAGTGATAGTTAGATAGATATATAATAGATAGATAGACAGGAATGAAATGTTCTTTTTCCATCAATATTGATATCAGCAATCTTCCATCACTGAAATAGCATATATTATTCGGTTGGTTACCCGATGGGCAGTCTGAATTTGAAACTCGTTATAAATTTATGAAGAGACATTTTTATTTAAATATCTTTTGAAGAAGCAACATCTCCTTTCTTATCGGATAAAAATTCGATCTTTAAAAGTGGCTTCGATTAT
The DNA here is from genome assembly GCF_015104395.2 of Macrobrachium nipponense. NCBI lineage: Eukaryota > Metazoa > Arthropoda > Malacostraca > Decapoda > Palaemonidae > Macrobrachium > Macrobrachium nipponense. The sequence goes on from NC_061096.1 coordinate 18,280,646, forward strand.
CGTCCATTAACTTTGCACCAGAACTTTTTAGAAGAAAGGATAGGGTGGCGATAAATTCATTTTCGTTTTTCTATCTTGATTTTAAATCCACAACTGGACAAGTGATTTAGTTAACTCTCTTCCTGATGACGTACGAAAGTTAACGTCTAAGATTTAGTAAAATGATCCCAAAACATAATTTGAATAATTAACACATGATGGTTCATTACACTGGAGAGTTGTATCATTTCTTAGGAATACAGAATTTTCCATTTGAGAAGTGTAAACACAAAGGTAAACGGAATGAAATTATATGTTTTAATCTCTGCCATTTCATACATATAGATATATATATATATATATATATATATACATATATATATATATATATATATATATATATATATATATATATATAGTATATATATATATAGATATATATATATATATATATATAATATATATATACACGTATGTATGCACATAAATATATAAATATATATATATATATATATATAATATATATATATATATATATATATATATATATATATATATATATATATATATATATATATATATATATATATTATATATATGTGCATACATACGTGTATAGTATATATATATCATATATATATACTATATATTATATATATATATATATGTATATATATATATATAATGATATATATATTTATCTTATTATATATATATGATGATATATATAGATATATAATATATTATATATATATATATATATATATGTATGAAATGGCAGAGATTAAAACATATAATTTCATTACATATATATATACTATATATATATATATGTAAAGTTGATATTTCAGAAATTAGAACTACGTTAGTATGACCTTAATTTGAAACAAAGCCATCAAAGTAATGAACAGTCACTATTTTGTCCAAACAAATTTTCGCATACCAAACAGCTGCAAGGTATCCACAGCAAGTGCGTCCTCTTTGAAAGTTTAACAAACTATTCTTACGGATCTGGGATGTACGTTGAATAAAAATACCAACACTAAAGTCAATATAACATTTAGTACATACAATTTTCCATGCAAACATAACCTGAAGTGGTCTCAGGAGCAAGTTCTTATTATTGGATAATTCTGTAAGCTCGTCGATTGCCCAGGTAAGCATGACCTTATAGCATAATGCCAACATATCTCTTCTACACTGAAGCTTCGGATTATTTTCTTTTATAATTCTATAAAATAGGTCTCGATTGATCTTGTGCTATTTTAGTGCACTGATCCACTTACATCGTTATTATAGAATGTTAGAATTAGGTCAGGTTTAAATCCCTGGCTACTCATTCTGGTAACTTTTGGCTAATTGCTTTCAAACATTGTAAGGATATATGTTACAGCTACAGCTAATAAAGAGCCATGAATGAAAGTTGCAGGCCGGCTTATGCAGTATGTAATCTTAGGAATAAGTTTCGTTTATTCTTTTTTGCTTATAGCCAGTTTTAGGGTTAACAACTAAAATTGTCAATTGCCTTAAATAATTTATATTATCTATGTTAGACCCACATTTCATATTTGTTCAGGGGTGTGGTAAACTTGTTTTCTGACAGATTTGGGTTTAAACTTTTTGCATTTTATATTTTGAATTGTATATTGCAATTCGATGCTGCTTTTCACAGCAACTTCAGTGATGGAACATAACCAGGGCAGGCCCTTATTTATCAATGTGATCCAGCTCATTCATACAAAATGACACAAAGTCTCATAGGACAATTTAGTATGGTGCGACAGCTAAAGGTGCACTGGTTTGTGATAATGTTGCTAACCCAGCCATCTTTACTGAATCATTTGCCCAAGATACGATGTCAGAAACTAAGTAGTTTAGCCCCCATCTCTATAGTGAAAATTAAGGAAGATTTTCGTATGAGAATTAACTGTTCTTGAAGGGCATTCATTTTCAGGAAATGTCAGTGTAATTAACGTAACACGTCTATTGTTTAGTGTTGTATGTTCTTGACATCTGCTCGGCTTATTGTTGCTGAGTTTACGGACCTCCATGGAACGAAAGTCGAGAAATGAGAGCCCTCTCCTGCAACCAGCGGTGTGTGCTTACATGTCACCAGAATCGTAAATTTTGAAAGCTATTGGGGAATACTTTGAGACTTCAACAGAACTCGGCAAAAAAAGAAAAGAAAAAAAAGTAGTATGTGTGACCCTTCTTTTGGTGGGGATGGTAAATAATGCTTTGAAATTTTAAAAGAAGAAATTGCCATTTTCCATTTTATAAAGGGTAAGAAAACAAGCCCTATGCAATATAGACGTCATGAACGTAACTAACGTAAAGAGAGCATAACCTGTGAATGGCAGTTCCTTATAGGAATTCAAAAGGTCTGCAGAGGCAAGTCCATAAGACAGTATATTACATGAAATGGATTTGATTGATAGCCATTAGCATTAGAGAGACATCTATCTAAACGAGTTTGCTTCTCAGCTGCCGTGTCCAACTGTTTTTCGCCAAAGTAATATTGGCAAAGCATCGGATAAGGTTGGTATTTTGGCAGATGACGTTTGAATCCCAGACCTAACTGGCAAAATGTGCACTATTGCCTGATGTTAATAATTAAGGTAATTATAAGAGTAAACTGAGTGCAGACTAAAGCATATTGAGCAGGCACACTAACAGAGGTTAGAAAAACGTCATCATACAGATAACCCCTCCCCCTTCATGTATGACGTAATATACTAGAAGGGCCGCCTCCAAAAGGCCTTGTGAATAAACGGGTGTGTGTACAGTCTTTACGTCCGTCTCTCTTACTTAGTGTTTCACACACACACGCACACACGCACGACTTTCCGATAATATAATATATATACTAGTCTGCCTGAAGATACACAGGGAGGCAAAGACTATTGCTTAGCAAGTGAAAATGATACAAAATACTTAGGATTTACTGAAAGAGCTTTATACTGCGAAACAGTATTTGCAATTTTTTAATACACAGGGTTTTACATGCACATTCCGATGTCTCTATTTGTAAAGAATTCCAGTCGATATTCCTGATTAACTTCAAGGTAAAATGAACAGATTATTCAATTTCTTGGTTCCTTTAACCTTCGTTTTCACTGTAAGTACTGATTAACATTATAAACCAGATTCCGTTGGCGCTCACTAAATGGTGCATTTATAAAAATGAGGACTGAGTACGAATAAAATATAGGAAACTTTGAAAATCCATTTCTGTCATTTGTCTCGCTCAATTCATTACCCCCAAATGAGTTCATTCGACTTCCTTTAAAGCTGAGTGACATCATATTTGCAGATTTGCTCGGGGAAAATTCTTTGAACGCGCAACGCAAACACCGCAAAGTCTGCGCTGCCACCGAGGGATCTCTATCTCCGGTGCTTCGCTCTTCAGCCAAAAAGGCTCACTAACACCTGGGAGAGCCATCAAAATATCACGAGATTTCATTTCCAGCCAAAAGTTGGCAAAACATTTCACATCAAACTCGGTTTGTGAATGATATATAGTCCCGGGATAAACGCCTCCACAGACAAAAGCGCCCACTGAGGAGAGAGAGAGAGAGAGAGAGAGAGAGAGAGAGAGAGAGAGAGAGAGAGAGAATTTTAAATCTAAACTTGAAATTCTCAGAGAATATTCAGAATACACGGCCATGAAAATTCCATTACTATTAAGAGAGAGAGAGAGAGAGAGAGAGTTTAATGAAGACAAGATTTAATGATGTGGAAATTAATTTCGACAAAATAACCACGTTCAGTAAACAAGAGAACGGATAAATGCGACTTATTGTACAGTTGTTAATTGACATTAATGGGTTCCCACAGCTTGATTTATTAATATTTCTGATTTATTTCTAAGCTCAAGAGAAAATAGCACAAAGTTTTACTCATTAGAGGGCAGCTTTATGAAAATGCAGTAGAGAATGTTTGGGTAAGTATGCATATATATATATATATATATCTATATATATATATATATATATATATATATATATATATATATATATTTATATATATATAATTATATATATATATATATATATAGAGAGAGAGAGAGAGAGAGAGAGGGAGAGATAGAGAGAGTATATATATACAATATATATAAAACATTATATATATATATATATATATATATATATATATATATATATATATATATATATACATCTTTTCCTAGGAAACGTTATCCTTCAGGTTTTCGGCAATTCTTTTGGGATGAGGTTGCTAGACCTACGACCATTTCGCAAACCGTATTTTAAACACTAGGTACCAGATTCACTGCTGAGGTCAGAAGCACAATGGATATTCAACGGAGCGTAGTATGACACCCATACCATGAATCCTTAACTTTTCGGATCCTTTTCATCTAGGAGAAAATTTCCTCTGAGATACTTTAAAATTTGAAGTGAAAATGATTAGAGGAGTTTCTTCTCTCCTACGCCGATGTGTGCACCAGCGTTAGGAACAGATTAAGTCCAGCTCTTATCCGCTATTGCAGAACTAAGAACGAGAATAAAACCCGACTCAAAGAACATTCATCTGTCAGAGGGTCAGAAGTATTCACTGGAGCTATTGTAGATCCATTCTCACTTCTGTAACGCTAGGTTAAGCGTTTTGTTTGGTTTTTGGATTCAATAGATACGTTCACCAGTCCTTTTGAAATTTAAGACCCAAATAATGAATGCTTCAATCCTCTCTCTCTTTCTCTCTCTCTCTGGCTTCGTGGTGTGATGGTAAATGCGCACAAATCACAAGCTGAGTAGCCAGTGCTCGATTCCCGAACCCATAGGAAAGATTGAACTGAGCATGCCACAGTTGGCATAAGCAGTGAGTTAAGTACATTGTTTTGAGAGAGAGTTGTGCGTTACGGCTAATGTAGAGAGAGAGAGAGAGAGATCAGATTAGAGTGCTCGGTGGTCCGACAAATCGTACATCATTCTCTCTCTCTCTCTCTCTCTCTCTCTCTCTCTCTCTCTCTCTCTCTCTCTCAATTCCAACCTGTCATTATATTTGAGAAACTGATATCCTACCTACAAAACGAGAAAATAATTTGAAAAATTCATTCTCTAAAGCATATTGCCAGCATCATATTAACTACTAATGCCGCCTGTGATTTGAAAATAAAACGTTTGCTGTTCGTATCCATTAAAAGCCTTTTAGGCACATTTCCTTTCCTATTCTAAATGGCCTACATCAGTTCGACCAGTTTCCCTTTGCAAAAACGGGACATCAAAACCCAGAGAGAGAGAGAGAGAGATGAGAGAGAGAGAGAGAGAGAGAGAGCGTCCCTTGCATTCCCCAAGATGCCCTGTCTCGATTATTCTGCAGAAAGAGAAGTACAACAGAAAGAACATGGGTAAGAGAAAGTCTCCGAAAAGGATTTTTCAAACTCTTGCAACATTTCTTTCTGTATCGCCATCCTTCACGCAACAATTCAAATTGGCTCACGGAAGGGTTTCAACCAGTGCCTAGAGTTTTATCCGCGTAATTTTCAGAAGCATATTGCCGGCTTTCTTTCAGAGTGTGGGAGAGGAAAGTGGAAACCACAGGAACTGCGCCTTCCTTACTTTTTTTTTCTTTTATGGCAGACTTTTTTATTATACCTTGCTTGAGTTCGCTCTCCAGCCTTCCAGTCAAACTGTGTACCATTAAGTTTGCGTCTAGACTTGATCAATAATACTGGATTACGTAATAGAGGGTATGTAGTTATGTAGGCGTTGTGTATCTATATTACCTGAAGCTATGAAAATATAAAATGTACGCATATTGTAATTTTATAAATTGTATTTCTATGATGGCTTACAGAAGAGATTAACTTTTCGATTCTCGAAGACGATTTTGGGAAAAGGCGTCCGAAACAATGCTCTCTTCTGCTCTGAGCGCGGCTCGCCACAAAGCAGTAAGTACCAGTTACATAACTCGCATCTTTTTGGTCAAAGGAGGCACAGTGAATTCCTCAGGAGAGGTATTTTTACTCTCTGAAACTCTCTCTGATGAAAGGGGTTGTTAATGTGTGTGCATTACACACACATGCACACATATACGTTTATATATACTTATATTATATTAATAATTACTTGTAATTAATTTCGTGACCTTTGGAGTAAATGTGTTTGTTTTGAGAACGAACAGTTAATTTTGGTTTCTTTTTCTCCACCACGGGATATTTTTTTTATTTGTATTGGAACAGCTCCCATGAGTTTTCTTTTTATTTTTCATGTTTGCAATTATTGGTCGTTTGCGTTTCCTTTGTTGTGTTGAAGTTTGCCGGGACTTAGGCTTAGCTCGCCAGTTTGCATTCTGTTCTGGATTACGAAGGGAACGCTTTTTAGGGCTTCACTAACGGTGGACGCGCTTGTTGTAAGCATATTGTTCCTTGCAAATGAGCTTTGTAACACCTGTGTTGCTTGGTCAACATGAAGTGTTTTTCTTCTGCCTGGAGACTTCGTGAGTGGAACACCTGTCTCATCTGTCTGTGTGCCTTGTGGGAGGAACTCCCTGCCTTGCCCTTGTTTGACTCTCTTCTAAATCGTCGGTGCCTTGCGGAGGCATTCCTTGCGCCACCTCTACAGCCTGTGCCCTCTTGTAGGGCGCCCCACCCTTCGCCTCTGCTCCGGTGCCTTGTTGAGGTACCTTTTTTCCCCACCTGTCTATCTGCACTCCTCTGCTGACGGCCAACTGTACTGGCTTCGAAGAGTCTTTACTCTGCTCGCTGATTATCTTACTGCTGGTTACTAAGGACCTAAACACCTGCACATTTTTTGTGTGGATGTCGCTGGCACGGGCCAGCTCTGGAAATAAACCAGCCATCAAACCTTATCTGTGTTGACACACCGGTAATCCTGGACTGCAACCTGGCAGCTTGTGCTTCCAGTAAATTATCATGTTTGCTGTACGTTAAAGGCACTGGATTTTTGTAAATATCATGGTATATTTTATCACTAGGTTTAAGTTTGTGTGTACATTTTTTTTTATTTGGGTTTTGGTGAATAGGGTGAGGCTTTTAAGCATATCTAAAGTTTCTTGTTCTGATTAAAATGAACTTTTCGGGAGCTTCTTGTAAGATTTATTGTAATATACTAATATTGAAAGTTGGTGTATTTTTACCCCTCTTTTATATGCTATTTGTGTTGGGGATTGCTTCACAGGTGGTTCCACCCTCTGGGCATTATTTATTGTGGTTCTGGCCACTTCAGATTGGATAAAACCTTTGAAAAATATTTAAAGGAAATGACTAAAGGAATCGTTACAATATATATATATATATGATATATATATATATATATATATATATATATATATATATGCAGGCGTACACAAGTATTTATATATCTCGAGTTTCTAGTTTTATTTGTTTGCCACTTTTCGATTTATTTATGGAGCTTTCTTCTCCACAATTATTAAATTTTATTGGTACAAATGGCATCGTTACAATATATATATTATATATATTATATATATATATATATATATATATATATACTATATATTATATATATATAATATAATATAATATATTTATATATTTATATAAAGTATTATATATATCTATATATATATATAATATATATATATATATATATATAGTATATATATATATGTGTGTGTGTGTGTGTGTGTGTGTGTGTGTGTGTATGTAGGAGTACATAAGTTTTTATGTATCAAGAGTTTCTAGTCTTATTTGTTTGCCACATTTCGATTTATTTATGGACCTTATCAGATTCTCTCCACAGTTATTAAATTGTAATGGTACAAATGGCACAGCTGATCATTGTTTCTTATTTTCAAAATAATACGTTCAAAAATTTTATTACCATGTACATAAGGGTTGCCCTGCATACTGCATTACTCCATTTTTTTTATTACCTTTTTCTTCAATCAATATATTCGCTTCATAGAAATCAGTCTCTTATTCAAAACACTCTATATAACCGCTACCTTCTGTCCCTTTATTCCACTTAGTTCTAGATTACATAACCTTTTACTAGCCTCTCGTCCGTCAGTCATTTTGCCCTACAATTTAACCGTCCAAAATGCCACTCTGGTCGCTTCTTTGGCCTGGTTGAGCCTTTCTAATACATTTTGTCATATCTCGACATCCTTCACATTTCTTACCTTTCTTACTACGCATATTCTGACACAGTTCGTGCTCACATTCATGCACAACCACGGAGAGCGTAGTACACACACATGTGCACATTTATATAATATTATAATATATTAATTATATATATTATATAATAAATATTATTTTTATATATTATATATATATTGCATATATATATATAATATATCTATATATATATTTTATTTAATTTATTGTTTTATATATATATATATATATAATATATATATACTATATATAAGTAATTGTATACACCAACACAACAGCACCACACACATATAATATATATTTATATATATTATATATCATATGTAATATATATAACATACATATATATAATATATATATATTTATATATAGATATATAATATGCATATGTATATACATATACATACACAAAAAACACACACACACATATATATCATATATATATATACTATATATATATATATATATATATAATATATATATTATATATATATGTGTGTGTGTGTGTGTGTGTGAGTTGCCAACGACGAAAATTGGCCATTGAACAATCAATGGTCTTGAAAACGACGCAAATGCTGACTCGCTTTCTGTAATGATTCAAATGTACACTTGAATCTGGTTGTTGCAGCACTCCTTCATAATTAAAAACAAGATTAAGTCATGCCTGCAGTGCCTTCAGCTGATGGTCCTTATTCTTAATGTCTGTCATCCGCAACTGCCTCTTGCCAATTCACTTTCCGTTCAGGACAGCTGGGAATGTAAAGATTCAGATGGACTTTTCTCATAACCCTTTAAGCAGTCTTGAGCAATTTTCCTTGAGTCGTTTTGGAAAACATTTTTCCTGATGAGAGGAATTATGCAAGTAATACCTTATTTGAGTTAGTGAGTTGCATTAGAGTACTACAATAGCCGAAACATCGTCATTTCAGTGATGATGTTACACGAAATTGAATTTAAACCACATATTCTGGAGAGCTCTTCCTGACTGTCAGTATTCTTACACGAAAAAAAAATATGCTGCTCATGACAACATTGACAGCGGATTTAAGTCTAGATACTAATGTCCAAATTAACTTTGGAGCAGCCTTCGACATGGTCAACTATCAGGATTTTGTTTAAATGTGAGTCTGTGATTCGAGAAACATTTTATTCCCTTCATAGCGGAATCCAGGTTAGATAGGGAATCCTTTTCAGAAACATTAGAGAAAATGGGGCATAGAATAGTGTTAAGGGCCTCTTCTATTATGGTTGAAAATTGCGTTTAATGCAGTTTTTCGTCTAAAGTATGCAACGACGAACATGCCTCTGGAGTTGCTAAGACGAGTTATTCTGCATTCTTATTAAATAATAAGTTCTCAAGACAGCTGTTAAATGCCTAGTAGAGGACCAGCCAATCAGAGCTGTCGTTACTGTTGCTTGGAACCAGCTAGCCCTCGGAATATCTAGTATTCATTGAACTCACACGATGACTTCGTAAATAAACAACTTCATCGCTATTACTGAGGATATTATCAATCATCGGTGGATGATATTACCTTTACAATGAGTTCAGACAATGTAGAGTTCAATGGAAGTGTTCGATGTGATCGGCCGTCCCCGGATAGTGTGATATGTCAAAAAGGAAAATAGCTTCGCGTGACAGTGGCTTTGTGGTCAAGGTACAGCTATTTTGGATGTTTCACGTTCAGGTGATGGTGACTGTGATGATTACGAACCCTTTCTGAGATGTTTGTGACAGTGTTGTTGATGAGAGAAAGGGAACTGGGAAGGGGAAGGCTAATAGCATGGCAAGAAATATATTACCTTACCCACCGATTTTACTGACTGTGACACAACAGACGACCAGTGGATGCATCTCTATAACAGTGATAGTAATAAAGAATGTGATGAACAGCCACTAAAAGCCAGCCATCAGTTTAGAAGCCAGTACAAGTGCCCTCGCCTTTAGTGGTGATTTCCAGCCTGTGGAACGTACTATGCAAATTGCAGTTCTCTTAACACTACAGGATTTTTCGGTCTCCATTAGCATACCACTTTTGACCCTTGTATAGAAGGATGCCAACAACACTTTTGGGAGGCACACGAAAGCTCTTGTTGATGGGAAGCGACCTGGTGTCTGATGTCTCTGACGTTGAACAGAAGCAAAAGACAGGGAAGCAATATCTTCGGCTTCCAGTGCCAAGAAAACCACCAAACGATGCGACTACGACTGAGTGGTGTTGTCAGCTAGCTTGCCCTGCCGCCCTGTCTTTGCCTCTCTTTTAGGTCCGTACATTATAAACATAAATTGTGACTTATTCTTTCAGTTATTGTCGGCTTCCCATACTCCTTGTTAATGACCCTGCCTGTCGATGAATTAATACAACTGAATTACTTTACAAAAATCATAAACATGACAAGAACTTCTCAAGTTTTGGTGAGTAAAACAATTTTTTTGCCATCATGCATGCATTTTCATCCATTAATGAATATTGCTTATTCATTAATCAACATTATCATTAATCATTATTCACCAATTTGTCAGGATTATTTTAACAGATCATGTTTACTTAAGTTTAACAACGAGGTGTGACAAAATTAATTTTTCGGGAATATTTTTAATCGCCATTACCTTCATCAATAACCATTATTCGCACGTGTATTATATTATGATTATTATTAACTTACTCCATCTTTATTAAAGTTTATAGAAGGTGAGTGACAATATTAGTATTTTTTTACATTAATCATCGTATTATCATCATCATCAGTCATTATCCATATGTTTGTTAGGATTCTTATTGATATATTCCATGACATGTTTGTTAATGTTCAATACTTTTATTAGCTGTGAGTGGCAATATTTTCGGAAATTATTGGAAATAAAAAATATGGGTGTCGAGGAGTTGGGGTTAGGAGCCTGGTATTTTTTTTTTATTGTGCAACATTATAAAACACTATAAACTAAAAAAATGTGAATTTCATACCAAATAGACATGGTAAAACACATTTTAGTATATACATCAATAGGGGTACTGTAGCAAAAAAAAAAAAAAAAAATTCTCTCATAATTTTACAAATACCTCAAAACTAATAACTTATTTATAAATGTTACAGACATAAAATTTTTTTTACAGCTTTAATTACAACACAAAATGTACGGTCATAGTATCATAACGATGTTACAGTGATCTTATAAATAAAGACGTTGATTTTCGGTAGCCATTTATCAGCTGTTACACAATGCTGCATAACGTATTTCTGTATACATTAGGTTATTTCCGTGATTTCATTACCATTTTCCTGAATGACTGACTGCAGGTATTGATGTTGTTAGCAACCATAGACCTGATCTATCATGCCTTCCGTAAGCTACTGTTTTGTGAACTATTACTGTTAAGGAATATCCCAGTAAATCTCGGTAGCAACTTATCTCTTGCATAAATTAAAATCCCGCTGTATTTGAGAAAAATATAAAAAACGTTAAATTTCACTACAGTCCCAAGACCAACAGGTAATAACAGTATGATAATAATAAAATAAAAGAAGGAAAGTTACAAACGTTAAGAGAGGAGAAAACAAGTTTTCAATGGCCATCTTCGGCCATTACCAAATTGCTATTCGAAAAACGACAATTATTAAATACTATATATATATATTATATATATATATATATATATATATATATATATATAGTATATATATAATATATATTCAACCTGATAATCTTTTTAAGGTTGGCTGCTTGGATTACATAACAGGATAACAAATACAAACTTGTAGTTCCCATCATTTTAAGTTAACAGTAGGTACTTCCCCAATGAGGACAGCATCTACTTTTTTCCTTTTCTGTGCACTATTTGTTTTCAATATCGTTTTTAATATATTATCAAAATACAGCGGGATTTTAATCTACTTTTTTTACAGAACGACAAGTGTGCTTATTATATTTTATCTCTCACATATCACAAACTGGTTGAAAACAAGTCAATTACCGTAAGTGGCGAACGAACCTATGGCCAATACTGGATAATCATGTATTATATTATTATTATTATTATTATTATTATTATTATTATTATTATTATTCAGTAGATGAAACCTTTTCATATGAAGAACAAGTTAGAATGACCAATAAGTCATTAGCTCCTATTCAATGTTTTGTATTGGCTGTGCAATAAGTTACCGACGCACAGTGGTCCAGGATCACGAATTCGTGGCCAAAAATCAATTTCCACTGATTGATGGATTAATTATGTTTTTCGGTATTTTATATTCAAGTGATGTTAATGCAACAAGAGAGGACGAAGTTGCAAGTTTAAGTGGGTCATAAACTGATGGAAAAATATTGAGGTATATATTTATGAGCTTCATATTTTTTAATATGTGAAGAAATTTTACCTCAAGTTAGTAGGAATACCTTTAATGACATAACTACAATACATACATGGCGACAATATATTCTGAAACTGACAAAGCACATAGAAATTAATAGGTAAAGTTGTTGCAGATTTTGAAAGGTATTCCCACCGTATCCACCAATGTATTTGCCATATGGGCAATATTTAGTACATAAACTTTCATAATCAGCAAAAATTTCTTGCGACCAGCTGCGACCACGAGGATTACAACATAAGAAAAGGACTCGTTTATCACCCGAAGTCCTTTCCCTTCTTGAAGCATCACCTCTTTTCATGAGTAATCCCACTACCGAACAGTCTGGAAATGGTGGTCGGCAAAGTGACAGTGATAATGATATTGCCAGTGACACTGACAATAATGGTTGGTAACATGACTGATGATAGTGATTGTGATTTTGACTGTGATTGTGAAAGTAGTATGGGACACTAAAGCACTAGTTTTTATTTCTTTTAATTATACTTGTTAATTCCTGTCAAGTCAAAATGATATCGTGCTCTCGTATTTCTTAATTTTTTTCATGAAATATCGTGCTCTTGTATTTCTTTTTTTTTCATGAATTGTTATTGTATACTATATATAGTTTTAATATTTTTTTATAGTACTATAAAAATCCCTTTCTTATGACTAGTGTTATCATTTTCGTGATTTAAGAAGGTCCAATAGTACATACAAAAGCTTTATGTAACGTTAGAATAAACTTTTTCTTTGTTTAATTCTGCATTTTATTAATTTGAATAGATGTTCAAGACACTGGGTTTCAAGTTAGGATCGTTTTCACCTTAGAGTTTTGTCCACGATTTGGCAATTCTGGACCACTGTGCGACGTGTCATTGATTAGTTTTATTGTGGTGTAGACGCACCCATAGTCATTCCTTTGAAGTGAGGGTGCGACTCCACTACAGTAAAACGTCACAAACATGTCGGTAACGTATCCCCAGATATTACATACATCTTACATAGAGGTTAATGAGTTATTAATAGTCTTAGCTAGAGCTTCAAGCAATTATCAAGGATCAGCATTGTCAAAGATTCGTTCCCCACTTATGGTCGTTGACTTCCTCTCCACCTGTTTGATATATTACTATATAATGATAAATAAGAAGGCTAGAAGGTGCCAACGTGTATTAAAACATATTTTACTGCAAAATGGACGCACTCCAGAGTTTGGAGACGACTCAATTATACTGACTGTAGGAATTAGACTTACTTGCCTTAACAGTTTTAAAATTAATCATTGCGTAATCCAGGCAGTTGGAGATGACGCAAAAGAAGACAACTAAGAATTTATTTATTAACCAATCCCGTACCGTGCTCTCACGCTACAATTTACCGAGCAATCGTATAGGGGAGACCGGGGCTAGTTGTTACAATTTCACCATTTTTACCTTTAATTAATTCATTATCTAATGAAGGAAACTTAAACAAATTTATGCTGTGAGAAGGTTATTATATGTGCAATCATACTCATGTAACAAAAAGGTTATATACTTTTTAATTCCTGTAATATAATAGAAAATAGCAGAAAAACATTTTGTATACAACTTGCCCCGCATAAGTTGTTACAGTCCATGGGGTATATTGTTACAAAATATAAAAAGAATCACTTCCTTTAAAACCAAAGAAAATCAGTTAACACTTCATTGTGCACAGGTCACATATATACATAATAAGCAATTTCATTTGTGCAGCGTTCATAGACCTAAACTTTGCATTTGATGCATTGCACTCATTACTCCCCTGAGGCTGTATTTGGCCATTTCACCAATAATCTTCAGTGTTCTTTTTGCTTTTATTTCCACCAGACTTCACAAACCTTTTGTTATTCAGATTCCTTTTACTGGTTTTACTCTTGAGCCTTTTTCCTTGTGAATCCTCGTTGTGCTTCTGTAGTTTCATCTTCCTTTTTTGCATCTTTGTGTCTTTCTAGGGCTAACCTTTTTAAAAGGTCGTAGCTCCTCTGGGAGTTTGATATCTCCTGTAGGTCTTTGTTCTTGTTCTGTCTTTATAGAAGAAGTGATTTGTATATGTAAGGCCTATCTAAACCATCCTGTGCTCGTAACAGGGTCTGGAATCACTTTCAAAGTCTTGTTATGTAATGGGGAGTTATATGGTCTTGAGGTTCACAGGTAGGTATCATGTAGGCAATGCAAACTTCAGTAGGCTGGAACGGGCTTTCATCATTTGCTTTGGTTTCATTGCCTATATTTTGTGGCTTCTACAACTACAGGGTTTTCTTTTGGACGATCAGATACAACTATATATTACGCGGAGCAAGTTGTTACTGATTGTAACAACTAGCCCCGAGCGAATTATTTTCCTTCTCATAAATATTGCTATTCATTTGAATTATGGGAAAATGAAGTCTTATAACATATGAAGCATAAAGACAATTATTTTTAAAAATCACATTGTTTTTCATGAACACGAGTTTCACTAAGGTCTATGAAAATAATACGAAAGGTCAAAATATTTACTCAGGGTATCCAAAAACAGTTTTTTGCTTGTAGTTTCGTAGACCGGTGATCAACTTGTTTTTCACTCAGCGAGGATAAGGCTGATACTGAAGCCTAATCGTGTGAAGAACCTCGGCGCCAACTATTTCTGTATGATGAAGATATTGACAGTGTATCAACCAACCCCTGTATGAAACTACCCCGGTCTCCCGTACTGTTGCTAATGATCACTAACATCTGTCGATCATGTGCGCTAAATTTGCCCACTGTTCCTCATTCTGATAACGTTTTATGAATGTCCTTAAATTTTATACATTTTTAGCGTCATTTATTTGTCCTTTCTACAATAACTGTCTTTTCGTTTCTCTCTTGATACCGATAATTATGACGATAATAATTGCAGAAGTGTTCCCTCTATCCATAAAGTACCGAATTCCAACCCTATTATAACGTAATTGATCCACTCTACATTCCGTGCCATGCCAAATGACGAACTCCCAAAGAAAGATTGTTAAAGATTTCTACAGATTTTTATGAAACAAATAGGCGCTGGAACCTTTTAGGTATCGTTAACTCTATTTTTCACTATAATGCAACAACTATCGGTTCTCAACCTTTTTTGGCCCTAAAATTCTTGGTCACAATTCCCCCCTGAAACTGAAATTTCCCCCCTTGGGCAATTCCCCCCTAGTTGAGGACCGCTGTGCTCAACGCTGCATTTCTCTTTGTCATTTTCACTATATTACACGGAACTATGATCGTATTATTAATGTAGCAGCTATTCATACCTTTCAGCTAATGTTCCCTAGTCAATCTTTTCGTGACAGGACAATTCAAAATGAATTTCAATAAACTTTTAATACAACAAAATGAAAAATGACGATAAGATAATTTCAGTACTGCGAATTCTTGCCCATGCTCACTGAGGAACCTTCTAAAAGCCAGGTCTTGTTTTTTATATCTTAATATTATATTAAGATAGTTATAAAAAATCGGCTTCTCTTTAATGAGCCAATCTATGTAATAATACTAGACATTACTTGGATTGATCACCAACTGATGACTCGCAGCAACGTCCAATGCTTGTTTATCTGGTTCACACGCAAACATATATGAAAATGTTGTCAAGTGTTCGAATACATATATGAAATAATGTGAGTATAACAGTAAATAGGACGATCTTGCTGATATTCATTTAACAAAATGATCCCCATCTCGGGGAAATAATACGTCAGAGAAATCATAAATTGTGAAGGTTTAGCATAACAATTTCAATATCTACAAACAAACGAACTTTGGAGCCACGATGACTATCACGAAATTGATAGGTATGGGTTAGCTTTATATTTTTTACTTTATTTCTTCCTTTTTAAGTTCCGTCATTAAAACAAAACTGTGGATTTTGTTTCCTTATTGGTTCAGTTCAGTTCTGAATTTTTGGCGTTATCATACCGGATTACTAATGCATAAGTAGTTTTAGGTACAATGTGGCAATGCAGAGTTTTATCCAAAATGAATGATACTCAGATCCGAAATATGTCCTTTATTTCTACGCTGTACCGTTCTGAAGTCACTGAGAATCAGTGAGATTTAGTGAGACAGGTAACAAATCTCAAGAGTAGACAGTATCAAGTTTTTACAAAATATGTTTAGCTGTATATATATATATATATATATATATGATATATATAATATATATATATATATATATATATATATAAAGTCTGCCTTAAGCTCAACTAACCACATCGGTGGCCGGTAATAAAGTCGCAGGAAAATAAGTCACAGAACAATGTAACAATTTTTGCTGAAGAAAAAGTCGCACGAAAAAAGCTACATCAATTTACCGTCTTTTGTTCGTTTTTATGGTAATCCCCAACGGGCTTGCACACTGAACACGTCGCAAAGGTAGATACATACCGAGTTAAAACCCTTGGGTGTCTCCATATAGGTTCTAGGAAATATTAATGTGAATTCAACACATCAACCCAACACTTTGGAATCACCGTCCCATAATATTACTCTTAGCGCTACCATACCTGGTAAGATGAACCGACATTTGTCTACAAGTGCCCATCATGTCCTTGACCTACTGGTGATTTACCTGTAAAGAGAATAGAATTCTCAAATTAGTTCGTGACATGTATGCATTTATGAATCATATCAGTGTTAATCTGTGCAAGTATTCATGATTATCCTGTTCACAAGATATAATGAATCTAAATTTTCAACATTTGATTTTAATATCGTTCCTAATTACTTTTCTGCGTCCAAACGTATGTGTGAAAATGGTTTACTGAGTGAATGAAAAGGCTTATATAAACTCTGTCGTATGCTTGTTAGGCTGTGTATCCACTATACATAGATCTCCCGGTCGAATGGAAAAAATGTTACTATTCATCATAGAAATGGAACAATTTTCTGTTGTCACTTTGATTGAAAATGTGATTAAATGCAAGATTGGCTTGGCACCTTTCTCCTTTATTCGTTTCTCAATTTATTATATATATATATATATATATATATATATATTATATATATATTATAATATATATATATATGTGTGTGTGTATGTGTGTGTGTGTGTGTGTGTGTGTGTGTATGCATAAGTTGAGCAACGAATGAAGAAGAAAGGTGCCGAGCCAATCTTGTATTTAATCAGTCATTTTCAGTCCAATTGACGACAGGAAATTGTTCCATTTCTATGATGAATACCAACATTATACATATATATATATATATATATATATTATATATATATATATATATATATATATATATATATATATATTACCGTTAACACTGAACAAGTCTCCAAAAGTCTTGGATTTAGACGCAGGCTGTCTTTGCAGCATCATGAATTCCTAGGTGGTGTGAAATGCCCTCGATTTTTATTCATAAGCTGAGAATTGAACTGCGCGTTGTTGAATCAAGGGAGCGTCTATTTTGTTTTCCTTCGCCTTTTGTGTAGATGCATCGCAAATGGGGTGATGCTTCTCCTCCATTCTTTTCAGTGGCATTGTTTTCTTTTCCTGTGATTCCATTCGGACGCCTCTCAAGTATCTGGCGTGAAAGTGCATAGTAGTCAGTATTACCATGTGACATTCTTTGTCTCCTGTATAAAATGCTCACTTTCGAGGTTTCACAGTATCTCCGATTTATGCAGCATACTGGGAACCGTCCCTTCATGAACCATCCGGGGGTGGGGGGAGAGGTTGTGTAGTGCCGTCAGTGTACCTAACCGATGCACTGTAGGCATTACTTAAGGTTCTTTGCAGCGTCCCTTCGGCCACTAGCTGCCCCTTGCTGTACCTCCATTCATATTCCCTTTCTTCCATCTTACATTCTCAATTTTCCTTTCAGCTCTGAATGACCTCATAGGTCCCAGCGCTTGGCCTATGACCTAGATTCGATATTCCATTCCATTGAATTCCCTCCATGAACCATCTAAATTCTATGATGTGACTATTGATGAACTTTGACCCGTAATACGACCTCAGCGTATTAATATACACCTTGACAAAATTGGTCGTCCTTGGTACACATCACTTTGAATACGAAAAGTTTTTTTATTCCAGAGATTTTATGATTATGATTATAAATATATTTCGGAAGGAGACCCTCTCGTAGGCATGTTTTGTTAAAAATGACTGCTGCTTCAGCACTTTTAATCTTGTAAAGAGTCTTCTCTATCTTTCTGATGACGGCTTTCTCGTTGTTGCTTAGACTGGCGAGCAACGCCCCAAAGGGCATGGTAAAATTCGGTTGAGTCATTTGATTTATTATTGCTTACACAATTGTATAAGCAATAATAAATCAAATGACTCAACCGAATTTTACAATGCCCTTTGGTGCGTTGCTCGCCAGTCTAAGCAACAACGAGAAAGCCGTCATCAGAAAGATAGAGAAGACTCTTTACAAGATTAATAGTGCTGCAGCAGCAGTGATTATAAATATAGTTATAAATAGCATTAATAATCCTCTATCAAAACATCATGTGATTCATTCTCTTCTCTTTCCCCTACTTATCCTAATTCTTACTTTAGAAATAGGATAAATAAAGATATGATTTCTTCCTTTACTGATATTGACGTTGCTTTGAAATTAGTAATTTTTACATTAATTTCGGATGAATTTGATGAAGTCGTATTGAAGTAATCACGTCAAACTTAGGAAAGACAAAAAAATGATCAGCATATTACGATGGTTTCAAAATATTATTATTTTTTTGTTTATTTTTTATTTTAATCATATTCTATTTTATTTTGAGGGTGATCCATGAAGTAAATAAAAACACTAGTTTTACGTATATGCCAGAACTGTGCAAATAACAGCATCGCAAGGAACACGTCATCTTTCTTTCCCATCTCCCCTTATGAATGCATTGGCATCAAAACAAATAAGCAATAAAGTCAACTTTCCTTTCAGGTCAATCCCCTAACCTGGTTTCTAGAAAGCAGAGTTCCAAAAATTACCAGAGAATCTTGGTATTCGCTTCTTCATAAATAAGGTTTCAATTCCTAGTGAAAGGAGAGTTATCGCTTTCTCTGAATTTTAAGGATATGAGTAAGAAAAATTTATTCAAACATGTACCGAAAGATGAAATGAAAGTTACTTCCGACATTTGTATTGTATTAATTGAAATCGTACATAAATTCATATAGACCCATTTATATATATATATATATATATATATATATATATATATATATATATATATATATATATATATACATATATACATACATATTATATATATATATAGTATATATATATATATATGTATGTATATATATGTATATATATGTATATAGTATATATATATATGATATGTATATATATATATAATATATATATATATATATATATATATATATACAATATATATATATATAATATATACATATATATATATATATGATATATATATGTGTATATATATATTTATATATATTATATATATATATATATATATATCAAGTATAATATATAATATCTCAAGTATAAAAGGCCCATTAAAATATTCTGGTTAAAAGCTAAGGAGTCAATCCACCGAAATATAGTCCTTAGCTTTAAGCCAGTGTTTCAATGGGCCTTTTACACTTGAGACCTATCTTAGTTTTAACAGAACAATTTATTTACACACACACACACACACACAAATCACACACAAATATATATATATATATATATATATATATATGTGTATATATATATGTGTGTATATGTATATGTATATGTATATGTATATGATATATATATATATATATATATATATATATATATATATATTGTATATATTTAAGCAAGTTTCGTTAACCGGAATTTTATGTTATTTTTCTTCGTTTCCTATTTCAAAGAGGATCTATCAAGACACTCGTCTCCTCTTCCTTAGTTTCCCAAGATAGTGCAAGTTTCATTAAGCGAAAGATTGCATCCAGCTGTT
>NC_061096.1:18306049-18396049 GCF_015104395.2 Macrobrachium nipponense
TGGTGAATTTAAGTGTATGAAGTGGCTTTCCGATTGTTGACATATTCAGCAACACTAGCTGAACCATCAAAATCCCTTGATGCTTGAGTTAGATTTAAAGATTTTAAGATATCTCAAAAGCATTTCCAAATTCAAATGTGCAGAGAATATCAAGGCCATATTTCTGGGGTTAGTATTAGGTATTAAGTTCTAATTTTTTTTTAAGCTTAACTGTTTTTTGGGGCTACAGGTGTATGGAAGTCTAGGCCTACAATCAAGCTCCATCAAGGTACTTTCAATAATACGTTAGCGATATTTAAGATAGTTTCAAGTTCATGAAATTGTGGCTATAAATATCATTTATGATATCAGGCAGCTGACTGGGAGGACTGTAAATTATTGTGAAGAAAAATGTATGACTGAATCACTCTTGAGGAACACCTTTTTTCAATCTTTGATTATTTTCTATATTTGACTAAATTTAGTGTAACTTTTGACCCCGGCCTTTTTTCAGTCATTTATAATGATATCATTTGCGCCACCAGAAAGACTGGCATTGTTCGAAAAGCTTCTGTTATTTACCAGATAACTGAATCATGGAGGCATCTCAGTTGCTTAGTCTGTCAGTGTATTGCTGAATAATTTCGCTGTCCTCACATCAGAGCTATAGCTATGGCTTAACCACCTTTTAATCAAATCCTTATAGAATTTTGTTAGAATAGAGCAAAAGTATCTGTGTCAAATATTTAATATCCAAATAAAACTAGAAACAGTTAATTGCAAATTGTATCAAGAACTAACCAAACTCAAATTGTTCCCCTGCGTACAAAAACCTGTGCAAAAATCACCGATGCTTTTGTTTTGTTAGGGAGTGAAAAAGTTTTCTCAGTTCTATTAATATTCGTATGCCTTGTTAGTCCACATGTTGAATGTTTATATACATATATGTAAATATATAATATACACATATATGTATATATTCATATGCGTGTGTATTAATGTAAGGATAATCTTATCCCAAGGAAGCATGGAAAAACATTAATATCTTTTAGAGCCATCCCCCTGCTCCTTATAAGGAAAAAATACGTTTATCTGACGTTTTATTTATACCTGCACACAGACATATATATATATATATATATATATATATATATATATATATATATATATATATATATATATATATATATATATATATATATATATATAAATGTGTGTGTGTGTTTGTGTTAACATGAGCAACTATGAATGTTTGCATTTATTTTCATGCGTTTGCCCTGTTATAAAAAATATACAATCAAAGTTTATAAAAGGTTATAATAATAATAACAGTAAAAGCGTTTCATACTAAGTTTTGTGTTATAAATACACCTTGCTGGATAATACCATCAAATGAAGGAATGAAATTAAATGAAGTAATCTGATTAAAGAGAGAACTTCCCTCCACGAGTGAGTTAATTACACCTATTAAGAAACAAATTTACTAAGTGGTTATGAGAATCTTAGACGCTAAAACTGTTTTAACACCCTCGTATTAGAGCAGAGGTTTGAATATTCGTTAATAAACAAGAGGAGAAACGGATTATGTGGCCAAAAATGTGTACGTTTCTTACGCGTGTGCAATTCCTAATTTTGCTTATTAATAGGTATCTTTTTTTATTCAAGCAAATAAATTCATTCTATTATTTTCTCTTTGTAGCCTTTATATTTTCATTTGATATGCAAAGAATAAAGTACTTTTCATCTTCGTTTGACAGAAATAAATACTTTAGAAGAATGTCTTTGGACAAAGTTAAGGTCTTGATGGAGATTATGATGAATATTAGAATTCTGTGAAAATTAGTAACTTAGCTTTCAAGAGACATTAGTCGAAAATGTTTCCTCCAGCCCAAACCACCACTCTCTCTCTCTCTCTCTCTCTCTCTCTCTCTCTCTCTCTCTCGAGAGAGAGAGAGAGAGAGAGATGTCGTATACTTTGTAGAGAAAACTGTCATAATTACCTTTAGTTAAACCCTGTTGAGTGTTACTGATCATAGAGGAAGAAGGCTTTTTAAGACTTTTTTTAAGGAAGTTTGTAGAACATTACTCGCGAATCCTGATTCTCTTCCGAAATCATGAATTTGTTGAAAATGACAGTTGATTAGTTTTAACCGTTTGTTATCGCTTGCCTCATAAAAAGGACGATATAAATAATGATCTATGAAGTTCGTATTCTCTGTACATTAAAAAGTCAAAAGATCAAATTGCATTTTAATATTGCATAACATATTTTATAAAGCCTCAATTCTCTCTCTCTCTCTCTCTCTCTCTCTTCTCTCTCTCAAGAGTATGTGTGTGCTAGTTGACACAAATTTCACAATTTTTATTTCCAGTCTTTCATATAGTGAGCAAAATAATAACACATAAGATTGGAATCCATTTGACCTTTTATTGCAAATCACTCCTAATGTTAAACAGTTGAGTTTTGAATAATGTACATATATACGTATATACACACACAACACACACACATGTATATATACGTATACAAATTCATATATATTTTTATACATATATATATACTTACTGTATATATGTATATATTAATAAAGAGAAAATGAGAGGGCACATCAGTACTGTTCCATGACCACCTTTTATTTGACGCAAATCCCCAGGCTTCTTGGATTTAATGCAATTTTTTTTGCGTCCCTCTGTCACTCTACCGACACATAGCATTTTAAGTCTCCATTTATACCTTGCTGCAGAGATTGAAAAGTGTTTATATCGATGTTAGAAACTTATTTACTCTCAGCGAAAATGGAGAATTGCTCGATAAAAGACCCATGCAAATCGTTGAAGGTGAAACCTTAATTCCTTGCTTACTTAGGCAACTTAATATACTGTACATGTGTTGAGTCTCGAAATGAATGAATGATTTATTTAATTTTCTGACGTTACTCATGAATGGACCACGTTTCATTAACCTTTTGTAACTAAAGTAGACTTCCTTTGTAGATTTATCGTCGATATGCGAGTGTTAACTCCTTACCTAAAAGTTATTCAGTAATTAATTGTAAGATTTGCCCAATACCGAGAAAGCCTTTTACACGTGCAATGGAGATACCATGGCACTTAACGTTGATATTCTTAGCGTGAACCCCAGAGTGAGAGTGATTTACAAGCAATATCGCTGGAAAATGTCCTTTGCTTTAAATGCTCGTAGCTAATATGTGCTGGAGACTTAATATCACAGCCAAATGGTGAAAGTTATTTGAAAGCTATTTGATACCGAAATAATTCGGTTGAAATGAAACTCCTGAGACATAAATGATTCTGTCGTGTAACTGCCATGAGCAGAACACGGTCTAAGCCACTGTTGAACGTTGGAAGAAGAGAATGTCACACTTTTTCTGGTTTTTAAGTCGCAGGAAACCATTTTCTGCTGATTGGTTTCCCAATTTGCTTTGCTCGCTTTGCTGTCTGGGATCTGTGTGCACTAATCTTTTTCCAGTTTTCATTAGCATTTTCATTTCCTTATCCTTTCGAATCGTTATAGTTTTGTGATTAAGCGTTTATTAATTTTGAGATGATGTACATAAAAGGGCCATCCCTACACGTGAATATAAAATTGCCTCAACATAGCAAAAACGCCCATGTATCAAACTCCAGGAAGATTTACGGCTCAAGTTTCCGCGACTTCCGAAGAAAATTTTTGAATTTTTTAAATTTTTCAAATTTCGATTTCTCGGGTTCAAATATCGCCCATTTTAGAAATATTCTCACTGAGGTTATGAAACAAACTGGCTACGTCAACATAACATTCTCCTGGCAAAGTGAGTTGCCTTCCAAAAATTATTATTATTTCTTTTTTGGAAACCGAAACTTGTAAGTTTTGATTGACGATAATCATTTTATTCTCTCTCTCTCTCTCTCTCTCTCTCTCTCTCTCTCTCTCTCTCTCTCTCTCTCTCTCTCTCTCTCTTTATGTGTCGCCCTCTTTTAAAACAAGTGTTAAATCTATGTCCTGTCAATAGATTTGATAGTGGATTATAATCCTTTATGTAGAATAGTTTTATGAAATGTAAGTTCTGTTGTGTGTGTATACAAATATTTTAATTTAATATTTTTACAGTCTTAAAACCTAAATAAGGAGGATTTTAACTATAGTCAAAATTATTTGCTACATCGTTTATGACGTATAATAGTAATTAAATTTATACAAATATACAGTCGGTAAAAGGAACTGTACTTCACACGTTACAGGGAAGAATTATAAAAAGGTAAACTCTACTACTATGTCAATCTGAAGTTTGAAAATCTGTATATATATGGGATTGTGTAAAAGAGTACTTAATCGCTAAGTATAAGGCAAATTATAAGTTCAACGATTTTTCTACATAAAGGTATCGGAACCTTGGCCCTTATTACGCCATTGTCAAAACAAGAGGTATGAGGGTAATTCTGCAGTGAAATCTTGATGAGTGGGGAAATCCAAGACGCTATTTCATATGTACACTTTTTCCATATTTACACTTTATTTCAAAACATCAGGTCAGTAAAATTCAATAATACGCCCGATAAATTTTTGAAGGCAAATTTGCCTCTCTGGTAATAAACACGTTGTAATTTGGCGCAGTCACTCCCCCCCCCCCCCCCCTCATCAGTTATAATCAAATCATTTTCCCAGAGCAAATGCAGAGGGAGACCTTTGATGGGAGACCTTTGATGAAAATACAAGAGTGAAGAGAGAAAATGTTTACCCTGGCAGGTTAATCATTCACTCTGCTATTATCAGAAGGCAAGTAGATTCAAAGAAAACACATTACCGAAGCACCGGATTATCCAATTCACCAAGGAACGTTTAGTGTCCTTCCGATACACTGACAACGTCCTGGCTGTCTCTCTCTCTCTCTCTCTCTCTCTCTCTCTCTCTCTTTCATCCCAATATTTATTTGATATACCGTAGAAAATTGTAAGACTCAAAATGGAAGTAAATGATTTGGAATTTGTATCATTTTTTTCTTTTATCAGAGAGAATATACAATATTCTACAGCTTTAATAGTATTACATGCAGAATTTGGTCCAAGTTGACTTAAATTTACCAGAATTAAAAAAAATCAGCGTGTACCTTTACAAATAATCTATGTACTTCAATGTTAATATTTTTCTGTAGTTACCCATACGAGATTTTTATCAGTAAATATTTATATTATAAACCGTCTGATACCATCGTTTTCATCTTTTATTCCTGCTTTGTGGTTTAGCCAGATCCGAACAACATAGTCACAAATCAGAAGTACAGCAGTTTGCATAATAAATTAAATGCGCAATTATCCTTTATCTCATGAACTCTCTCTCTCTCTCTCTCTCAATACCTTACTCTGTAAAGCAGTAGCCTTTTATAAAACCTAAATTTCTACTTGAAACCAGACGGCCGATCACAGAACACTAGCGTTTTTTAAAGCAGAGTTTCAGCATAAAAGCGATTTTTGTATACATTCTATTGAGAATTCAGCCATGAACTCCCAGTTGGTGCGGCTGTGGGAGCGCCTTTCAGAATTGTTGAATATTTAAAGTTCGGAGGATGCAAATTATGTGCCAGTGGAGAGAGTATTAAAGAGCTTCATAGTCGTTACTTTACTGGTTTATCTTTCGGGTTTTAGCCGAAACTTTTAGGAAAATTATTAAGCTTATGAAGCCTGTTAGAGGCTCATTAACATGCCTAAAATGAAAGTGCATATTTTCATTATAAATAGATATATAAATACAATATATATATTTATATATATATATATATATATATATATATATATGTATATGCATATATATACACACAACACACACACACACACACCACATAATATATATATATATATATATATACATATATATATATATATATATCATATGTATAAACATATGTTATGTATAACATACATACATACATATATATACACACACACACCTATATATATATATATATATATATATATATATATATATATATATATATATATATATTATATATATAGTTATATTAATATAATGTTTTCGTATTTCTGTGCGCTTTACGTTAATGTTAGAGACAGAATACCGCAAATGCATCCCATGCCATGACTATTATTTCATCACATCACGTTGGCTGGAAGGAGTTTAGTTTGTTCATTTAATGTATGCATTCAGGCACTTTCATCTTATAGCCTTTTGTCTGCGGATTTCCCTCCTTATCATAATTTATGGTCTCCTGTTGCTGGACTGAAGAAAATCAGTAAGCCAAAGATTTACGCAGTATGAGGAATGTATGTTAATGATAGAGCTATTTTCTTAATTAAGGAGGGAGAATTTCCTGCAATATCAGTTAGTTTTTGTTGTTAAAATGGAAATTCATGTAGTAGTATATGGATTTTAGTATCGATTATGATAAGGAGTTTTACATTTTTTTCTTGAAGTGGGCAAAAAAATAAGCAAATGTGAAAATTATAAATAAGTATAATAATTTAGTATGTAATAAATAAATAAATAAATAAGTAAATTAATTAATTAATTAATTAATAAACCGATGATTAAAACAGGTTTCCTGATAAATAAACGGATAATTATAGACCAATAAATAAACTGATTATTAAAACGGATCACCTGACCAGCAATCTGTCTGATCACATGTTCGATGAAACGGTTTGTTTGCCTTGAAATTTTATTTCCCGATGCCGCATTAATGCTCCCCAATGACTATGAACTTTTGATTCGTTGAGTTTGAGGAATATTTGCATCGTTTTTATTTTTTCTGCGCTTTTTTTTTTTTTGGGGGGGGTGGCTTCACATATAGGCTTTCTGTTCTTTGGAAGCTGGTTTTGTTTGTTAAAAGCCTTTTAGGTTTTTATTCAGTTAGAATGCGGAGAATGTTTTTTTTTTTTTACCTGTGAGACATTATTTTTTAAATGGGCGAGACATTTTTTTTTTTGTAATACGCAAGAATTTGTTTCTTTTATCAGTGCACGAGAAATTTCAGTAATTCTTTTAATGCTGTTAATTCTGCTAAAAAGCCTGTTTTGAAATTTGAATGCAAAATAAAAATAAATGGAAAAGAAGGTTGGCCACATGAGCATTGCTGTGTTTAATTGCTGTTAAACGATATCATTAAACAATGTTAATGTTATTATGCAAATGGTGATGAAAAACAAATTAAAGTTTAGTAAAGGGCAATTGAAATAATTGGATTCTCTCTCTCTCTCTCTCTCTCTCTCTCTCTCTCTCTCTCTCTCTCTCTCTCTCTCTCTCTCTCCATATGCCAAAGTAAATTCATTATAAAAGAATATACACAGTTTTGTTTTTTGTAGTTAATTGAAAAATATTGGCGATCATGAGCCTTTGTGCAAGTGTTAGGATGCTAGACTGCAGCCAATCCGTGTTAAGGAAATGGAAATATAATATCTAGCAGCGGTTACTTGAAAATAAACCATCTAAGGACAACAAATTATGCAAAGATATATCAAGTGATCATCATCCAATCACCCACTTCGGTAATTTATAACTTTAGAAACCCTCAGGGATAATTAGATTGGGTCTAAAAATATTTCATTATTATATTCAATCGTTAGACATCAAAATTCTCGGTGGCAGTGTTATACACCACGTTTAACAGCCTTGCCTTTAAGCGTTTTACAGACAAAGTTTGTACCATATAGTTAGTAACGACAACAAATTGAAATTTCTGAATGTTTGCTGAGGCGGTGTTATACGAGCACAGCCATACACAACTTCTATTTCACCATCAATTTTGACCAGTCAAATATTGATCTGAAAAACCAGAGCTCCTTTTTCAGTTGGTCAGTGGATGCTGGTCACAGTTAAGACGATATCACACTGTCACTTTTTTTTGTGTGCCAAACTTTGCGGCTAGTAGTTAATAATAACAATGACAATAGGAAAATTGAAGCAGGCAAAATACTAATCTTTGCCCTTACTTACATTGATGGTGAAACTGATGCCGAGAAAATATACTTTTCATGTTGCAACTAAAGTTGATGGTAAAACTGAGATCGCCACAATGACAAACTTTGTACTGTATAGCTAGTACTAGTGTTGGCGGTACTAGAGTCTGCCCTATCAAATGCCAAACTTTGCGTTATAGCTAATATTACAGAATAGCATTAATGGCAACGCAGAAGTCGGGAGCGTGCCAAGCTTTGTAGGTTTTAGCTAGTATTGGTGGCCATACTGGAGTCTGTAAAATGATAAACCTCTGCTTTATATTAGTATTAATGGCAAAACTAATAAAGCGAAAAAGCTAAGTTTTATTTTCATTGTAGCTAGTGCTGATAACTTGAAGTCGACAAAATTCCAAACTTTGCCAAGCTGTGGCTAGTGAGGATATGGTATGGATGTAAATACATTCAACAAACAAGACCGATTTCTGTATCGTGCAGTACTGACTATTTGTTCTTAAAACCAACGGTAATCTTCAAAAGCCCAAGCAAAGTGGAATTCATTTACATAATAGCTTCGCTAACTATAGCTGCTAAAGCAAACTTAGCTAACGTGCGCCTAAGTGCTTGCTTATAACGATAAGATGGGTTGTCTCATAATCATACTCTACAGGCCTTTTTGCTATGCTACTGTTAATCTTTAATATACGACAGATTATTTTAAACTTCCTACGAGTCTTTTTTGCTATGCTACTGTTAATCTTTAATATACGACAGATTATTTTAAACTTCCTCATTTGGACCTTACTTATCCCACTGTACAAGGTCATACGGGCTTTTAATTTCTCTTCGCATAACATACAGACCTTTCTTGTTTTACCTCAAGAACCCCGCCCCATCTTACCCCATCCTCACTGGGTGGGGTACAATATCATTTTTCGCAACATACTCAGTAAGGCTATTTTTTATTTTTTAAAGATTTCCAGCTTAATAAAAACAACACCCTGAAATATCGTCCTTTTAACGATCACTATAATTATTTCCTTAAGGACTAAGAAACTTAGGTTCGGACCTCGGGGAAATGATATAGGTAAGCTGTGGAAGGTACACGCTTTGAAAATATTACGTACGTTAAATGAAAACATGAAAAGCTTCATCTTAATGTTAACTCTAATAAAATAAATTAGTTCCATAAATTAGTTGTACGCTAGCAATAGCACTGACATTGTTAGTTAAGTTAGAAAGCTCAGTTTAAGTAATCTTTTTTTTCAGAGGCTGCAGTCAGCGTTTAGTTTTCAGTAATGATATCGTTCAATTATGGAAGTTTCTTTTTCTCTTTACCTCCCCATCATTCACAAAAGTCAGTCCCTCTTTGATTTATAGCTTTCCGTTGATTTGATTCAATTTCAAGTTCAGGTTTTGTTTAAATTACGTATCACTCATTAGTAACAGTTCAAGTGTATGTATGTATGTATGTATGTATGTATGTATGTATGTATATATATTATATATATATATTAGATTATATATATATTATATATATAGTTAAATAATGTATTATATACATAATATATGTACATACATACGTACACATATATGCGTGTTTATATGTATGAAGATTAGGAATTGTGTGCCAGTCAAAATATTTTGATGCCTGAAAAATTCATGACTAAAAGAATAATAGATTCCAGTAGTCTCCTGCTGACGCACCAAAATTCCCTTCATTTTAAGGACTTTTCAACAGATAATACCAAATAGCGTACCACGTCTTCTGTAATATCAAGTCCATAACATTTTCTCAGGACAAAGTGGGTTGTTATGGCAGTATCGGCTGTAACCATTTAAGGAAATATTCTGCCTTCCACATTTTACCATTCTCAAGGAAAGGGAAACTTTGGCAAGAATTCTTTGAGTTATAGTAATTAGATGAGCCTTGCCTTTGTTTACTAGCAAGGGGAAAATCTGGGGAATTGTTATGACGGAGAAAATATGTTTCTCTATCTCTCTCTTCCTCTCTCAAACACACACACACACACACACTGTCATATATGTAGCATACAACCTCTTATCAATAGCAAATGATAATATATTTTTCGTTCCTAGTTCTAAGTATACGCAAACCTTATATGTATATATATAAATGTATAAAATATATGTATACCCCCCCCAAATGCTATCTTATATATCTATATATATATATATATAATATATAATATATATAGATATATATATATATATATATATATATATATTATAATATTTGTATATTATATATATATATATATATAATATATATATATAGTCCTCATCTTAGGTGAGAAAGGTACAGGGATATGGCACACGACATGGTTTTTTTATTCACTTACGACTTTTCGAGACAAAGTCCCAAACTCCAGGCCAAGAGCAGAAAATAAATATTACATTAACACAAAACACGTTTAAAAAAGCAAGCGTAAAACGCAAGAGTAAAATTATAAACAATTGAAATTTTCCAAGTAAAATTACGAATTGAAAATCTCCAAGAATGAGGGAAACCCCTTGCTCAAGCGGAGTCCTGCCGATCCGTGTCAGGACGGTGGAAAAGTCAAGAAGAGGCAAAGAATATAGTGACATGGCCTTTGCTATAGACAAGGGTACTGCGGTGTTATGGTTTATTAGTGAAGGTACCATTTTCTTAATTGACAAACTTTTAAAAACGATTAGTGGTGTTCATAAGGTGACATCATAATGACCCTAAAGATATTATAATTCTTGCCTGTCTTGGAGATTCTGGCATGATTCCTGATATTTGATAGTTCTGGGGTGGATAATTTGCTACCCATTCGAACATTTACACCTTTATGAGTATTGCATCTCCTTGAGTAACCTGCGCGTACTTCCTAAACTGCTGATTACACCGGCAGCAATATACTACACCAGATTACATCAAGTTCTATATAGATTTGGCATAATGCCAAGCACTGGGGCAACTAAGGCCATTCAGCACTGAAACGGAAATTGACAGTAAAAGGTTTTAAAGGCGTAACAGGAGTAAAACCTCGCAGTTGCACTATGAAACAATTGTTAGGAGAGGGTGGACAGTAAGATGGTAGAAAGAGAATATGAACGGAGGTGCACTGAAAGGAATGAAAGTAGTTGCAGCTAGGGGCCGAAGGGACGTTGCAAAGAACCTTTAGTAATGCCCACACTGCACCGAAGGAGGTGCACTGACGGCACTACGCCTCTACGGGGCCGATAGTTCTAGAATTCACACAATTGAATCCGACATCAACTGCCGGAAAGTGGTGATTTAAGATTTTCTGAAGAGAGGGTAAAAACCTCCTTTCAAGCATGTAATGTAATTTGAAGTAATATCTTAGTCTCTGTGCTAAATGCGCTGCTCCAGGTAGATAAAAAAAAGTTATTGACACTTTTCTCGACATATTTAAAAAATAAGTCTAATGGATAACTGTTATTAAAAAAATCACTCGATAAATTTGATTTCATTATGGAGCAATTTCATATGTCTCACACACACACACACACACACACACACTCGCACACACTCTCACTGTTCTCTCATGTAGCTGTTAGTTAACATGCTTGTTGTCACCTAATAAGATTGTCGATTGTTGAGCTTGTGACCGAATGAGGTTCTAAGGAAAATCTTTAACATTCTAAATGACAGATGAACGTACGCGAGATGTTTTCCTTTAATATAAGGGTTTTGTATAAAATTACTCGCTTTAAAGGTCCTGATATTATTACGCTGTCAAGTATGCAGGACGACGAAAATTATCGGTAATATTATTATTTTATTTTATTATTATTATTATTATTATTATTTTTTTTTTTTTTTTTTTTTTTTTTTTTTTTTTTTTTGCTCTATCACAGTCCTCCAATTCGACTGGGTGGTATTTATAGTGTGGGGTTCCGGTTTGCGTCCTGCCTCCTTAGGAGTCCATCACTTTTCTTACTATGTGCGCCGTTTCTAGGATCACACTCTTCTGCATGAGTCCTGGAGCTACTTCAGCCTCTAGTTTTTCTAGATTCCTTTTCAGGGATCTTGGGATCGTGCCTAGTGCTCCTATGATTATGGGTACGATTTCCACTGGCATATCCCATATTCTTCTTATTTCTATTTTCAGATCTTGATACTTATCCATTTTTTCCCTCTCTTTCTCTTCAACTCTGGTGTCCCATGGTATTCCGACATAAATGAGTGATACTTTCTTCTTGACTTTGTCAATCAACGTCACGTCTGGACTATTTGCACGTATCACCCTATCCGTTCTGATACCATAGTCCCAGAGGATCTTTGCCTGGTCGTTTTCTATCACTCCCTCAGGTTGGTGCTCGTACCACTTATTACTGCAAGGTAGCTGATGTTTCTTGCACAGGCTCCAGTGGAGGGCTTTTGCCACTGAATCATGCCTCTTTTTGTACTTGTTCTGTGCAAGTGCCGGGCATTCGCTTGCTATGTGGTTTATGGTTTCATTTTTCGTATTGCACTTCCTACATATGGGAGAGATGTTATTTCCGTCTATCGTTCTTTGAACATATCTGGTTCTTAGGGCCTGATCTTGTACCACTGTTATCATTCCTTCAGTTTCTTTCTTTAGCTCTCCCCTCTGTAGCCATTGCCATGCGTCATCGCTGGCTAGTTCTTTAGTCTGTCTCATGTATTGTCCGTGCATTGGTTTGTTGTGCCAGTCCTCTGTTCTGTCTGTCTTTCTCCTGTCTCTGTATATTTGTGGGTCTTCGTCTACTTTTATTAGTCCTTCTTCCCATGCACTCTTTAGCCACTCGTCTTCACTGGTTTTCAGATATTGCCCCAGTGCTCTGTTTTCGATGTTGACACAGTCCTCTATACTTAGTAGTCCTCTCCCTCCTTCCTTTCGTGTTATGCATAGTCTGTCCGTATTTGCTCTTGGGTGTAGTGCTTTGTGTATTGTCATATGTTTCCTGGATTTCTGATCTATGCTGCGGAGTTCTGCCTTCGTCCATTCGACTATTCCTGCGCTGTATCATATTACTGGCACTGCCCATGTGTTTATGGCTTTTATCATAGTTCCGGCGTTGAGATTTGACCTGAGTATCGCCTTGAGTCTCTGCATATATTCTTTCCTGATCGTGTCCTTCATCTCTTGGTGTTTTATATCCCCTCCTTCCATTATTCCCAGGTATTTGTATCCTGTCTCATCTATGTGTTTGATGTTGCTCCCATCTGGTAGCTTTATCCCTTCAGTTCTCGTTATTAATTATTATTATTATTATTATTATTATTATTATTATTATTATTATTATTAGCTTTCACCATCGATGTTGTGAAGCTTTATAATTTTGTCAGCATTAATGATTATCATTATTAAACTCTCTTCCTTTAATCACTCCCACTATTTTATTTAATCCAGAAATTGTGATATAAAAGTATTGAAGTGTTTTCCAGATGGGGAATCACAAAAATTTCTGAAATGATAAAGAATAATTACAGATATTTCTGCATTGTATATCTGATATTTACAAAACAATATTTCAATATTCAATCATATTCAACCTTCAATGGGATTTTATTTTAGAATATTTGTGTTTTCGGAGGAACTGGTAAAATCATTCGTAATGCTGCCTGTGCCATTCAAAGATACTTACATTTACGCTGAGCCGGAAAGGTATTCCGAGACACATCAAAGATGGGTCTTTGAAAAGTTGGTGAATTTTCAGAGTAGAAAGTACCTCAGATGGCTAATTTCGAATTCATTGGGATAGCCCTAAAGATTCCAATTTGTATGCAAGAGCAGTGTGACGAATTCTCTGGAAGGGGAAGTATTAGAGAATTATTAGGTTAATGTTATTACTGTTTAACTACCTTTAGGTACCACTACTAGTTAGATATAATTTTTCCTGTCGTTAACATATTTATTTTTTGCTCATGAAAAATAAGTAAATTAAAGAGCCTTCCAAATAAAAAATAATAAATAAATAAATAAAAGAACCACTTTATATACCGAGAAACAAGTGATTTTTCTGGTAACCCAAGCAAGTTGATCCCGGTCTAGTATCCCAAATTACTGAAGCTAAAGCTTTTGGTTTTAGTAAGGAATCTAGTAGGCGGACTTTCTCCAGCGCTATATAAGAACATTTAAGTCATCAACATAAAAATGAGTTACGGCTAGGAAATAGATGAAAACAAAGATAAATAAATAAATAAAAGATCAATGCGCTTGATATGCATTTTCAGTTAAGAAGACATAAATCTGTTACATAATTACACCAGCAATGAAAAATATCCAAATTGTGGTTGCAAATACTTTTTAAAGATTTCATTTACTTCCATCTACGATAAAAGTATTTTTTGAAATCATATATAAGTTATAAGAAAATCATAGAAATGAATTCTCCATCGTGAAATCATTCGTCCATAAAAGGCAAAGAATTTGATCTCCGAAGGCAAGAATATACCATTTGGCTCACATTCCCTCGTGTTCGAGGATATCCACGAATGAAAGAATATGAGGTCTTAGTGGTTTCGCTTTCAGGTCTTGAAACTGAACGCCTTCAAAAAAACTTTGCAACAGATAAAACCAAAGAGCGAGTTACGTCAGCTGTAATACGAAAGCCCATAACATTTTCTCATGGCAAAGTGGGTTGTTGTGGCTGTGTCTGCTGTAACCACTTAAGGAAATATTTTGCTTTCCACATTTTATTATTCGCGAGGCAAACGAAACTTTGGCAAGAATTCTTTGAGTTATGGTAATTAGAACAGGCTTGCTTTTGTTTCGTGGAGAAGAAGAAATCTCTCTCTCTCTCTCTCTCTCTCTCTCTCTCTCTCTCTCTCTCTTGTGCATGTGCATATACTTAAGTGCATGTGTTTTGTCGATCACTGTAAATCAGCTTTTGGCTGATTATTGCTGAAATAGAATTGTCGTTATCCAAAATTTATACTTTTGAAGTTACTTCCTTCAATTCATATACTGCATTGAAACTCTTTTGGACTTATCGCGTTCCTATTCAGATTTCAATTATATTCTCGATAAAACTTTTCCCAAGAGATTCATTAAAATTGCAAGATTATTTCGCATATTTTAAAATGATGCAACTGGCTGATCATAAACCACCTGACAGAATAAGTCTCATTAGCACAAAACAAATAAATATGTTAAAAAAATTGATTTAATAATGTAATTCAATGATATTTCCTTTTGGTCTCATGTTCAATATAATACATCAGTACGTTTGTGCTTTAAACTATCCTAACTCTTATTAATAGATTTAATAGATTGTATTATGAGGGACTGACCATTAAATTTACTGTGATTATAGAGGAATTCGTGAATCTGCTTCCAGAGTAATTTGCAACTTGTATTTTGACGAAACAAGATAATAAGAAAATTCAGTGCTTCACCCAATTAGTTGTTAATTGTAATTGATGTTTTTGAGTGTAGATGTGTAGAAATTAGGAGCAAATATTTAACATGAGCACAGACCCGTGGACCTTTCTCTAGAAGCTAATAAAAACAGATTATGGGGAGAAACGTTGAAGCGTTTAGATTTTCAAGAGAATCGTGCAAGCTGCTATTACCAGGAGGCAAATAGATTCAAAGAAAACACATTACTGAAGCACCGTATTATCAAGGATCTGAAAGGAGCGTAGCCATATTCTTCCAAAATGGCGCATGAAAACTTCCTTGTTTTTACCCCTCTCTCTCTCTCTCCTCTCTCTCTCTCTCTCTCTCTCTCTCTCTCTCCCTCGTGTGCTGGAGAATACAATAAAGATTTTTCTTCCTCCGTCATTACTGTGGAGACAGGAACTCATCAGAGATAAATCTCAATTCAGGAAAGTAGTGTACCCAAGCCAGATTCAATAGAGTATTGAAAGAGCACTGTGATTCCGTACCTAAGCTTCAAATGATATTTTAGGAATACGTCATCTTCGCTAATGAACTTTCTCTCTCTCTCTCTCTCTCTCTCTCTCTCTCTCTCTCTCTCTCTCTCTCTCTCTCTGTGTGTCTGATTTTATGCTGAGTATTTTAAAAGACATACCGTCACATATTTGAGCTATGATGGGCAACCTTAAAAGCCTTCGTTTCGGCACCAAGTTTCCTGTATACAAAGCGAAGGCTCCGATGATATCACATTTCGTTTGTTTTGTCCTCTTATTCAGAGGAGTGAAATGTTAAGGGTTAAGTGTTTGAAGATTATTGACAGGTGAGCCTCGTATATCTTCAAAGGGTAAGGATGTTGTTGTTGACATCCAATTTGCCCTCCTCGTTACAGGATATTGAACAAAACAGAATCTTTTATCAGGGAAATAGAAATGAAGCTATATTCTCTCTCGTGGGTTAATATGAGAACAAGAAAGTGTTGTGATGAATATAAATTTTTGTACCTGTTGCAAAAGTGAAATTAAATGTCACTTCCCGAATCCAAAAATAAGACAAAAATTAAATA
The DNA here is from genome assembly GCF_015104395.2 of Macrobrachium nipponense. NCBI lineage: Eukaryota > Metazoa > Arthropoda > Malacostraca > Decapoda > Palaemonidae > Macrobrachium > Macrobrachium nipponense. The sequence continues at coordinate 18,322,361 of NC_061096.1, forward strand.
TTTCTTTAAAAATTAGATTTGACTGCAAATGAGCCATTATAAATGGCCAAAATGAGGCTCAGAATTGAAAAATCATTTAAATCAAGACTTAGCCTATCAAAATGAAAACACCAAATGACCCACTCAATAAAAAACTGCATGTTTACCTTTTGATTTGAAAAGTAAGATTACCAGAAATAACTAAAAGAAACTAGGTTTTTAGTTCCCTGACTGGGCGTTTGTTGCTGAACTGCCTGTTTTATAAATAAATGACTCTAAAACTGTCAACATTTAGTGGCTCGGTGCCCCGCCTAGAATTTCAAGATCTTTGTGCTAAATGTTGTTTGCATTTTTTTTTTATTGTCTCAGATATTAGAGAACTCAGGACTATACCTAAACTTGACAACATTGATAGCATTGCTTTCAGTTTATCTAATTATGTATCATCATAAACGGAAGAATTTTTGTTATCACTTGGTTTGGATTTAAGTTTGCCCTGCTACAGACCTTCCTTTGAACAATTTCAGGGTCATTTAGAAATGGTGTTTTCTTGACAGAGAAGTACTGGCTTGATCTCGGATATTTCTGGTTTATGTTCTGGAATACAGGTATTGACACAAGACACGTTTAATAAACTACTTACTGGACCACAAAAGACCTCAAAATTCTGAAAACGCTAACCAAAATTAATACTCTGGTCATTACTCGACCAGGCAAGGGTAAAGGTGTCATCATTTTAAATCAATCTGATTATAATAATAATGTTGAAAGCATATTAAATGATAGTACGAGGTTCAGAAAGAGAGGTAAACCTGATTTCACTACTATATCTAAAAATTATGATAAGGTTAACAGGTTCTTAAAATATCTTTGACAACAATATTATTAATTCTAAAGTACGCTATACAGTACGGGCTCTTCATATGGCATGACGCATGGTCTACCAAAAGTACATAAACAAGGTACACCTGTCAGACCTATTTTAGCTATATATAACACACCTAATTATAAAAGGGCTAAGTTTTTAGTACTTTTACTTTATTCTACTGACAACAAACGAATTTACCTTAAGAAGTTATTTGCATTTTAAAGAAAAGATCTTTTTAATAACGTGCCTGTGGAGGAAACGATTGAGATTATTTTAAATATAATTGATTCATCTTCATAGATCTGTTTTTGGTGGTTTTAATAAGGGTGATTTAAAATATTTTTACAGTTGTCAATACAGGACACTGCCCTTCGTTGTTAATGACTCGTCCTACGTACAAATTAAGGGTAATGTCATGGGTTCCCCATGAGAACCCATATTCGCGGATATTTTCTTATGCCTCCTGGAGGGGCGCTTGTTGGCGCCCTGTCCTTTAAGTTACCATCCTTTGTTTTAAAGAAGGTACGTTGGTGATACCTCCGCCCTTCTTAAAGCAAAATTTGACGTTGATAGGTTTTGGACTTTATCAGCCACGCTCATCCAAATACTGAATGCACTACTGAAATGAAGAAGATGACCAATTAGCCTTGCTAGATATTTTAAGTTCTTGACAACAGGTTGGTTCTAACACGTCCGTTATTAGAAAAAACGGCCTTTACAGATCTTGGTGCTCATTTTTATGGTCATTGTTTTTTTTTTAAACTTTAGATTAAAATCAGTTTCTATTCTTTTGCATCGAACATTTTCAATAACTTCCTGTTGGAACTCGTTTCACCTCGAAATTGTATTTTTATATAAGTATTTTCCTGATAATTGCTTTTCTGCCTCTTTTCTTCAAAGGCATTCTTATTCTTATTTCGTAAAGTATTTGTCCCCAATATAAGTATACCCGCCGTACCTAAACTGCCCTTCTGTGCTGAGTACTTTTAAAAAGGATTATGACGTTTTGTTCCTAACTATGCCTCTGCCATAAAACTGGATACCATTCCCTCTAATCCAGTCGCCATCGGAAGTCTTTTCAAATTTAAAGACAGCTTAAGTCCCTTGATAATCTAAGGTGTCGTATATAAATTAGATTGCTCCAGATGTAGTCTGGGGATTTCCGTGGGAGTGACTGAGATTCTCAAAAGTGCGAATGGAAATGGTGTCGAATTAAATAATCCCGAGTTCTCTAATATCCGAGACCAAAAAAAGAAAAAAAAAATTGCAAAGCATCACGTACAATGATTTTAAAATTCTAGGCAGGGCACCGAACCACCAAATGTTGACAATATTAGTTATTATTTTTAAACTGACAATTCCCCACTTAACGCCCAGTCTTCTTCGGCACCTTTGTACTTCACGTGAGTTCCGGTGGTTGTAACTTTTATAACTTCCATTTCAATCTATTAACACTCGTGTTAATTTGATGTTGGTTGCTTTTTTTAGCGTGAGAATGAGACTTGAAATGTGACGCCATATGTTTCTAATAAAACACCTTAAAGACTTTTGGGATATGTCTTCTCTTTCCATGATTTAATAATATATTTATATGTATATATATATATATATATATATATATATATATATATATATATATATATATATATTCTTCTTACAAATGCCCAATCAGATTAAAATCTTTTAATTTTGATAACTATAATTCTTTATGAATCTTGGTTTCTTTCAATCCGGAACCATTTATTAAGATGAACATTGCTATTCATTGCGAAAAAATACTCGGAAACTATTATTTTTGAGAAATTTACGTAAATTATGCTGACCTAGCACTCCCCTTTTTTTTATCTTATTAATAGTTCTCTCTCTCTCTCTCTCTCTCTCTCTCTCTCTCTCTCTACATCTCTCTTCTTCTCTCTCATCCTCTCTCTCTCTCTCTCCTCTCTCTCTCAGTGAATGATAGTCAGACATATTTTGTCAGATATTTTTTATCAAAAACTTCTAGGGCTACTTTTTCGTGATTTCTTTTATAGAAAATTTGTCAAAGCTGTTTCGTCCCTTAAATGTGACAGGCTTAGTTGGAATATTTGGGATAATTGCGAATAGAATGCTCAACAGAGTTTATCGCCAGAAAAAGCACTATCATCACCGTCCTTACCGATCAACGATGGCTTGTGGGCAGATAACCATAATTTGGTGAAAGCGGCATAAGGAATCCTTGCCCTTTTAGAGGTCGAGCCCTTTGACCTCATGCGGGGTAGGAATAATCAGATGATTGATCGCTTTATAATTTGGACCTTTAGGCTAACCACTGGGGCACTTTCGGCCCTTCAATTAACCACAAAGTGAAAAAGAGGGAATATAAGTCGTTGAATATCAAGATACAGAGGCTCAGAAAATAAAGGGAATGGAGTGCAAGGATTTAGTACACATGGATGGGATTTGGGGCAACACCCCACAGTTGCAATAAGAAGTAATAGTGACAAGGTGCTGGACACCAATATTGAGGAAGGGAAGCGGAAAGGGGTTAAAGCCGCCCGAGACTGAAGGAACGCTGCAAACATCCATTGGTAATACCAAGGTCCTTTAAATATCCGAGTATATTTAAAGGACCTTGGGTAATACGTACCTATACATTGCACCAAATGATGAACACTGGCAGCACTAGCGCTCCCCCCAAACCCCCACTCTCACTATTACCGAGTTAATAGAAGATAAATCTTGTTCAGGACATTCTCATTCCAACTAGGCATATAGGGAGAAGCACCAGTTGAATGCTTCAGTGAAGCTGAGAAATAGGCTGAGAAGACCCTTGCTATACCATTCATTTCAAGAGGTCATAACAGGCCTGATTCAGTTACTGAAGATCATCATGCTAATTGCGTGTAATGCCTATTATATTTGAAAAGTGATCTTTAATCCTTATATGGCTACTTTTGTAAAATCATAATTTAACTTTATTATTAAATTAAGCAACTAATACGCTTATATCCTGTATGCTGACAATCGTGTTCAACTTTAGTACTTGCATTCTTGGATAATAGTTTGATCTTTAATATTCAAGCACGGGAAGTTAATTATGGTTGTCTTTCACTCTTTTGGAATGCATTTTTATTTAGTCACTAGAAGCATTTCATCGGTTATTACTTAGGACATATTGTAAAGAATAACTAATATCAAATACATACATATATATATATATATATATATTATATATATATATATATATATATATATGTGTGTGTGTGTGTGTGTGTGTATACATATATCTATATATATATATATATATATATATATATATATATATATATATATATATATATATAAATGTTAGTAATACAATAGAGGTAAAGATGAGAATATACTTGCAACCTGTTATAAAAAAAGAAATTCTATTTAGAAAAAGAATCTCAAACTAGGGAAAAAGTGGCGTTATTCGTCATTTCGGTGGTTAAATCTATAAGGTATGGACTAGTGTATATATTATATATGGATCTACTATAATCTTTAACAATAACTGGGATATGATGATGGTTTTTAAAAGGAAATTTGAATTGCTGAGAATTTTTATAAAATATAGATTACACGCAATACCATTCTGTAACCAAGGTATATTTAACATTGTACTTTATTTTTTTTATTTTATTCTTCTGAATTTATGATAAGATAAGTACTATGTAAATAATGTAGAGAATTTTGTTATATTTTCATAATAAAAGATTTAAAAAGTTATTAATTAGGAAAGTTATATTACGGCTTCATGTTCTTTTGTCTGCTCACAAATTTATTTTATTTGTGTTTCTTTATCAAGGTGACGTACAGAGTATTATAAGTCAATCTCAAAGTGAATCCCAGTGTTGGTACAAACTACTAAAAAGGTTTAACGCATTTCTAAACTGGCTCAGAAGTGTTGAAGACAGCACTTGTCTATTTGTATATCTGTGGTTAGAACTAGGCACAGGAGGTGTTGCAAACATTTACTTGTAACAAAGTCCCTTTGAATATGATACGTTATGATATAATGTCCTAGAAAACTATGGCAGAAATGATTATTTTGTTCATTAGTTTTCTTGATCTCTTAGCAGGAGAATTAGAAACTGAATTATGACAAGTGACTCAATACTGTGCATGTCAGGAGAAAATCAAGGCTTCTGAGGTCATAAATAAGATAAAAATGCCGTTATGAAATTAGGGCTCCAGATTCCTTAATTTTATGTTTGCTTAGATACCTTGTGTCAAACTTTGTCACCTTTCGTCTCTGAACTCGGCTTCTCTAGATCCGGATCAGTATCTTTATTGTGCGTCACTGTGCGTATGTGATGACAATATAGAAATACACACACTCACATACACACACTCACGTACACACACATATAAATATATATATATATATATATATATATATATATATATATATATATATATATATATATATATATATATATATATATATATATATATAATACATATATATATATATACTACAACATATATATATATATATATATATATATATATATATATATATATATATATATATATATATATATATATATGTATATATATATATATATATGTGTGTATTATATATGATATATATATGTATTATTTATATATACTATATCCAGAAAAAGTACTGGCTTTGGCACCTTTATCATTATAATCACCTAGTCCTCTCCGAGTGAATCTCTAAGCTAAAAATCTAGCAATATCGGTGTAAGGAAGGCAAAAAATGATAAACCTCTGCTTCTTCTTGATCTCTAAGTTACATACCAAAGCCTCATTCTCGCCATGTACCACAGCATCCGCACTTTGAGCGTCTTAACCTTTTCCATATATGAAATCCACGCCTTCATTCTGCCTAGTTTTATGCTTCTGCGTGATCCAGGGGGAGAACACGAAAGTTTAGTAATGGGCTAAAGGAAATCTTCCTGGAGGCGAAGTGTCGATAAACTTCTATCTTTTCCTTCTCCTCCCTTCCCTGTTTCTTTCTTGTGTGAAGGGGAGTTGCTTCTATTTCTTGTGCTTCTTCTCTTCTTGTGAAGATTTGTCAGGCGAAGCGATATTCGGGTTTCCGTGAAATACTTGCAAAGCTGGAATTGAACCATTCTTCTGGGCGTTATTTTCCCTCTTGAGATTTTCTACGGCGACAATTTTGCATAAGGTGGTGGGTGGGTGGCCTTCGTTTCCCTATTTCATAATGATAGCAAGTTTCTGTGCGTTTTTCGAGGTCATAAACAGTCATCGACCCCGTGTTTTCTTTTGTTTGTTTGTTCTTTGCCTTTGTTTTGATGTTTTATTATTCTTTGCCCATTATTTCCTCTCATGTGGGAATGATTGTTATGTCAATTATTTTACGTATTTTATTTTGAATTTGTTTACATACTTAGATATATATAGCAAATGAGAGTTAATTATATATATGTGTATATAAATATGTATAATAACCTTTGTATAATGGGTAGTATAGTATATATATATATATTATATATATAATATATATATATATATATATATCTATATATATATCTATATATCATATTTTATATATATATATATATATATTATACTATATATATTTATATATGTATATATATACATACCATATATATATATATATTATATATATATATATATATATATATATATATTAAAATGTACTACCCATCATACAAAGGTTATTATTTTTCTCTCACCATAAGGAGCCCCGATATCGATCTATGGGAACGAGAGACTTCAAGCCCCCTTTTCAAAAAGAAAAACAATTCTTTGTGCCCCGTTTGACCTAACAGATGCATTCTATTCCTAATAATTCAGCATTAGTGAAGGGAGTGAAGCTAGCAATCTCATCCTAATATACTTGCTGAGAGCCACAAGTTGAACATCCGAAGTAACTAATTCCTTATATATATATATATATATATATCTATATATATATATATATATATACTATATATATATATATATGTATATATATATATATATATTACATCAGATATAGTATTAGAGTAGAAACGATCCCATTTCCATCATGAAAATGCAACAGAGAGCGAATGAAATCAGCTGGCACGTTTACCAGACCTACAAAGTGTATGTAAATACCGCAAGGAACTCCAAGCTTTCCGCTTTTCTCTGTATTTTTGGTTGCGTTCTGCATTTCAAGAGACTTGACTTCAGAAAGGCCGTTCACATTTCGTGCCTGAAACCTGGTATGAAAGGAGAGAGCTTACTTCTCTTATTTCCTATTCTATTCCAAGGGTCTATGCGAGAAGGTTGTATCATGAAGGAAAAAGTTAGCCGATAGATTTATGGAAGATGTGTAGTTGTTTTAACTATGAGTAGCTGACCAATAGTTATTTTCTCTTGGGTTGTTGTTTGATATTATAACAGAAACCTGGTATGAAAGGAGATAGCTTTCTTCTCTTATTTCCTATTCTTTTCCAAGGGTCTATGCGAGAAGGATGTATCATGAAGGGAAAAGTTAGCCGATAGATTTATGGAAGATGTGTAGTTGTTTTGACTATGAGTAGCTGACCACTAATTATTTTCTCTTAGGTTGTTGTTTGATAATATAACTGTGTTACTTATTATGATAACTTTTATGATTGTGAAGATATAGATAAGGTAAACAATCAGGAATTTCCGTGTTGCCAAGACACTAATCACATTCATTTCTATAGCTGGGAAAATAAGTCTTAGATATACGCTTTACTTATTTTCCTTGCAATACAAATACCCAGATTTTTACAAACTCGCGTAAATTTACAAACAGTACCTTTCCATACAGGTATTTTATGTATTTTCTAATAAAAGTAACCAAGGAGCTGAAGGTTGGCAAAGTATTTAAGTTACTCATTTTTTCTAAAGCCTTCAGGCTAATTGAACAGGAAATATTGCAACAGAAAACGGATGGCAAAAATAGTGATAAACATTATTCATATTTCCTTTTGAGGAAAAAATGAAATATGAATAATGTTTATCACTTTACTTCTGCCATCTGTTTTCCGTTGCAATATTTTCTGTTCAATTAGCCGAAAGGCTTTTGAACAAATGAGTAACCTATATACTTTGCCAACCTTCAGCTTCTTGGTTACTTTTATTAGAAACTAATAACATTGATATTTTGTACATATTAAAGTGCAAAGTGAGAAACATTCCTTGTCTGGGTTTTTACTCAGCTCCTTCATTGATTATATTTCACTTATTCCAAGAATTTAACGTATATTTCTAAGAGATGGACGGACAGACAGACTGCCAGACAGAGGATCTCATTTTAGAACTTTTCTCGGAATTCATTCATCTTTTAATGAATATTCCAGGAAGTCAAAAGGCATACTTCCATTATGATACTCGTTTTCCAATGTAGCCATTTTATTAGTGATAATACGAGTCTTTCAGGCCACGAATCAAAGAAATGTTGATATTATGTAATACCTGAGGGCCTTTGGAACGGGATGAAGAAATCTATATTTTCCGGTTTTTCTTGTCATAAGAGGGTTAATTTCCCGGGAGCAATTACTATCTTTCTAAGGAATTTATGGTTTCCCGAAGGACAGAGACATCATGAAAGCACATCTGTAGATATATATATATATATATATATATATATATATATTATATATATATATATATATATGTGTGTATATATATATATATATATAATATATATCGATAAAGATATAGATATAGATATAAGATATAGATATATCTATATCATATCTATATCTATATCTATCTATATCTAATTATATCTTATATTATATCTATATCTATATCTATATATATACATATATATATATATATATATATATAATATATATATATATATATATACAATGTGTGTGCATGTGTGAGAGAGAGAGAGAGAGAGAGAGTGAGAGTGAGAGTGGACTCATAGATACACAACGTAAAGATAGGCAGGGTTCAAATACCGGAAATCAAATTTGATTCAGACACAGCTTTCATCCCAAACAATGAAATGCTATCAAAAAAACCAGATTCATAAAGTGAATGACGAAAATCCTTTACATATCATAATGTAAAACTTGAGTGAAAATATAGAATTATAGTCAATAAAAACTTACATTTATTATAAACATCACTAATCCATAAAAAAGAACTTCTCCTACCTTCAATAAATAAAAAAAACATGCTTGCAATAAATAAGCAGAAAATAGAAAATGAGAATTCGTCCTTTTTTTTTGTTAAGTAGACCCACCATAGGATCAATAGGTTAAAAATACTCGGGGAAGTAAATTTATAACTGCGAACCCTTTTTATTTTTTCTCTTCTCCTTAATTAGTTACCAAGGTTCTTAGACTTTACTTCGACCTCAGGGAAAAAATCCTATTACTGGTGAATATATATTTGAATAAAAGAAATCATTTGATAATAAGGTAGTTTCTTCATAAATTATTATAATTATTATTATTATCATTAATATTATGAAAATTGATAAAGGCTACAACCTATTATTATTATTATTATTATTATTATTATTATTATTATTATTATTATTATTATTATTATTATTATTATTTTTGTTTGGAGCTGTTTCTGCTTAAATACCGAATATTAATGATATAAAGAAATGATACAATCCCAAAGCTGCCTTCGACGCAAATTTTAGTAACGTAATTGCAGATATATGTTTATGTAATAAGAGATACATATCAAATGCTTGACACTCTGAAATATATTAATATATACGTGTGATTCCAATCTTGATAACAATTACAGGTACAAATGTCATACGACCAATATTGCTATTGATGACAAATTCGCATTTGCATGATATATCATCTTGTTCTTTCATTATGCCTCGCACACACACACACATACACACACACGTAAACCCATGCATACATACATACTTACATGTGTATATGTATATATACTGTATATATTTGTAAGTATATGTATATATATAGTATATATATACATGTCTATATTTAGTATATATATATCATACATACTATATATATATATATATATATATATATATATATATATATAATGATAAAAATTTTTATCATAATATATCTATATATATCTATATATATCTATATGATAAAAAAAATTTAAAAAATCATTAACATTCGCAGCTTCCTTCATTTGATTCCTGACCACATATTCCGTCCATATTGAGATCATTTTATTACTTTACGACGATGAAAGCTAGGTAAACGATTTTATTTCTGTAGACTATTTATTACTGTTAATTTCTAGGTTTTAAATAGATATACCTTTACCGATGAAAATCTACACTGAGCTCTGTCTGCGTACTCTAAGGGAATAGGAGTCATTATATTACTGCGTCATTCAGATAATGAATTTTAGAAATAACTTGGGCCGTCCATTATTAGGTCATTCAGCTAATCATTTTTAGAAATAACTTGCCCCGTCCATGATTAGGTCATTCAGCTAATCATTTTTAGAAACAACTTGTCTCGTCCATTATTAGGTCATTCGGCTAATAAATTTCAGAAATAAACAAACAGGCGTTAAACATAATGAATAAAGAATCACTTTGTCAAAACGTACGAAAAGTCGTCAATGGACCTTTCTTTCTGAGGAACAAGGAAACAAAGTAATGCGACAAATGCTGGTGCTTTTAAAGTTTTAGGGTGAGCAGAAAACTCCTCACCTTTAACGTGAGTTTTTTTTTTTTTTTTTTTTTTATCTACTGGCGAAAATCCTTTGGAAACTAAGTCTTCAGGTTGTCGAAGTGAGTTTTATAACACTATTCCAGCAGACATGATAAAATCAAAAGATTATATATATATATATATATATATATATATATATATATATATATATATATCCTGATATATATATATATATATACGTATATATATATATATATATATATATATATATATGTAAGTATGTATATATACACATACACAAGTTATGTTATGGAAAAAAATGTATAGATGTAAAAGAAGGAGACGAGGAAAATGTTGGCTGGATAGTAGAAAGAAGTTTTCATAGGATAACCTTCTAGTATAGTGAGAGCGATAATGCAGGTATCTGAAGTGACTGGTTTTGTTGTTTATAGACTCTTACACAACTACATACATGCATTCGCACATACATACATACAAAGCATGATATGCATATTTGTTTTTATGGTGAAGACAGTAAGTCGAGCATGGTTATCAAAAGTATTTAAGATCAGTACAGAATAAGAATGCTTAGGGAATGAATTAAAATGATAAAACGTTAATAGAATTATTATTTATAGTAAAATAATTAATGCAATGACCAAATCTTCTGTCTTGGAGGTGGTAGTCCTCGCTCCAGAACCTGAAATTACTGACCACTCTGTTGAATAAGTTTTCCACTTTGAACGAAGATTGGGGCATCCTTATTTGAAAGCTTAATCACACAGGGACTCCCAACCTGTTGCTCGCGGGCACCGCTGTGCTCGGGTCTTCTTGCAGGGCTCTTTCGCCAAAGTTAAATTCGTGCAAGCAAGCACCAATTCTTTGGAAGTCAAGCTAGAACTTAATGTTATCGATTAGCAACCTGTATGTTTCGAGCCAAACTGCTGGCTATAAATGCATGATAAATACACTAGTATCTGTTCTACTAAAGCTAGCTTTCGTCATTATTTCCTACTAGTTAGTTGACGCGTGCTACACAAGCTGGTACCCAAAGCTGCTGTCTCCCCTATCCTCCCGATCCCCTTCCAACCCAGCCCACACCCGGGGCGGACAAGTAGGTTTGAATGAGGGTGTTGATGTCTTCCCTATCCTCCCGTTCCCCAACCTTCCCCGCCCCCACCCGGGATGGACGAACCGGTTCGCAGGGGGGGGGGGGGGGGATGGCTGTGCCATGTCTCCCCTACTGCCACCCAGGGGAGGGCAAACTAGATCAGATACTCTTGCATTTTATTATTATAGAAGATGTTGTATCTCATACAGGTAAGGCATGTGTGCAAAATTAGATACCTTGTATAAAGTGCAGTAAATGTATCCTTGAAGAGTTTCCTTTGCAGTCTTTACTTAGTCTGGGTAACTCGGAATGTAGAATATTAACAAGTTTCGAGAGCATTTGTTTTTTTTTAACAAAACTTTCCATTCTTGAAATATTTGTTTCCCAAGTCTGCGTCTCAACTATGCCAGTAAGTATATGGTTATTAATTTGAGTTTGTAAGATATTGTGCAAAAAAAAAAGGGTGCTAAACTTTGCATTTTCTTCTGTACTATGCGCTTTTGACCAATGTTAGAGAGAGAGAGAGAGAGAGAGAGAGAGAGAGAGAGAGGAGCTCCTATTAAAATCAACTGTTTGCTTTTCGCTTTGTTATGAAAATATCGGTAAATATACATAGGAGTTTAATCGTGAGTATGATTCTTTGGTACAAGTTTATTTTTCAGTATTTTAGTTATAAGATCTAGTCGTTTAGTTTAATTTCAAAGTTGATTTTGATAGTTTACAACAAAGTTATTGTATTCTCATTTTTAATTCAATATTAAAACACATTCAGTGTAACGAGTAACATTATCTTAAGCATCAAACACATGACCTATGCATACCCTATTATATGTATGAAGCTCAATTAAATTTGGTAAATGATTATTTCCAAATAGATATACCTTCGTACAAGTTTTATCCCTAAGTCTCCCGTCCAAGGAACCTACAGTTTTGTTTGTTTGTAAGGTGTTTTTACGTTGCATGGAACCAGTGGTTATTCAGCAATGGGACCAACGGCTTTATGTGACTTCCGAACCACGTCGAGTGTGAACTTCTATCACCAGAAATACATATTTCTGACCCTTCAATGGAATGGCCGAGAATCGAACTCGCGGCCACCGAGGTGGCAGGCCAAGACCAAACCGATCATGCCACTGAGGCGCTCCTACAGTTTTGTGCTCTTAGTTTGTTGATTGACTTGCTTTATAAATTTCAAAATTATAATTCCTCAGAAATAGGCTAGGCGTTTTGCACTTTGAGTGTTGATTATTCTAGCAAATTTAGAATTTGAATCTTAAAAACTAAAAGTTGTTCACCATAGTTGTGCAGGCAAATCCTGGACTTCCCCCATATATCTGGGACTGGTGTGTTTGGCCACAAAATCTGAATGATTATTTATACTTTGCGTATCAAACCAGAACTCTGAAGCAAACAGTGTCCAAATCAAGCGGTGGCAAAACCAAAACTGAAATTATGGTGCCGTTAAATCCTGTTTTGGAACAATAAATATTTTATGTCCTCTAAAAACGCGTAAATGTGAGCTGGTTAATGTTGGGCTTTGGGAGACAAATAGATGCTTCTTTCTGTTCTTATTTTTAATTTTTCGACGCTGCAATGATAAATGCACATCCCCTTCTTCTTATGTATAGTTAGCATTTTCAAAATGTACCTGATTTTCGGTCAGCGGGCCGAATTCTAAAAGTTAATTCTCACTGTTGTTAAAGTGTCGACAAGTCATCTACACAAAAGTTGACGGATGATTTTAAGTCTTGTTGCACCGGGATCATGATGTCATGTTAATCTTATATAGACCTATTCGAATTTCCCTCACAGGGTCCGTTTCATGACAAAGGGCTCCTTTTTGATATTATCACTTTCTCGTGATCTTAAATGGGAAAATAAATTCCGCAGTAGTGTGTATGTATATTGCTACATACAGGAAGCTTTCGCCAACTTGATCAGTTGGCCTCATCAGTCTGAAAAAACATAGAAATAATATTGCATATTTGACAGCATCTCTGAAAAACGGAGGAGCAATTTCTGGAGCAACCAAAGAACCACAAAATTCTCCAGTGTTGGAGACCCATCAAGCAGTAAGACAAATGACTAATATGCCAGCCTCTACTGTGCCACGACGCGACGTTCCCAACGAATTGCTTATAGACTATTGAACAATTCTGGTATTACCTGAAAAAAATAACAAGCTGTTTTATTATTTCCATTTTTCAAAGATGTTGTCATATATCTTATTATTTTTATGTTTATTCAGGCCTTGTCATTATTTTTATATTTATTCAGGCTGACGAAGCCGACTGATCCAAGCGAAAGCTTCCTGTAAAATAGCAATATACATATGTAACCAACATCCTATTGCGGACTTTAGTTGTCCAAAAGGCTCTTATTAAACCAGGCTGGACACGAGGCATAAGAGAAGCCCCTAAGGCGGAAAGGCCAGAACACCAAAAAGGCATTACTTTTGATTACTAGACGTAAAGTAAATAGTTGCCCTGAATTGCCGACGGCAAGAAGTCGTAGTAGTGAGTCACCTCTAGGCAAGCGATGTTTGACTCCCACTTTATCACGAGGCTAAAGAGTATTAATGTCTTTATAATATGCTTCTTTTTTATTTCTATTTTTTTTATCATCGCAGGATCTCCATATCACTTTTTAAGTATGGTGAGTTGTAATTTGATAAATTTTGATTTTATGAATATATCTACTTTGAATGGGTATGAACATCTGTCGCTCTGTAAGTTAAGGTATTTTTTATATTTCGCTGTTGTATTTCTTTCTGCTATTTACCATGCATGTCTGTGGTGTCTTGGAGCTTAAGGTCACTTAGAATTTCCTCAAACTTTATCTATTTATTTATTTTTTGCCAGCATTAAATAGAAAAGGGCAAATATCTGATAATACTAGTTGGTCGTTCTGTATGAGTATAATGTGGGTGTTCAATCAGTACCAAGATTTTTGTATTTTTTTTCTTACCATGGTCTGAATTACCCCGAATTTCACTTAATTAGGTTACTATTGTTCCGGGTGGTGCATTAATAAACAAACTACCTAAGCGATTAAAAGCAGTCGAGGTCAACAACTATTCAAGAAGCCAGAAAAAGGTTACCTCAGGGCTCGGGTAAAACATAATGCAGGGTTGAAGGTTGCCTATTATTTTTTATTTTTCTTCTTTGTTCTCCTAAGTGGAACGACCTGGGGTAATCTCGAGTACTGTTTCTTTATACGAGTGGTTAGTTTTCTTTCTACTTTTGATTATTCAGACTCCTTTACATTTTAGAACTTGAGCTTCAATTAATCTTTGTTTTCTCCCTCGAAAGCTCTAGGCTTGTTAACGTCTTGCTTATTATTTTTCAGATTCCTTTTTTATTTAGCCACAAAAATATTTGTATTGTTAGCAAACATTGGCTACAGACATTGTCAGGCTATTGTCTGTGCCGCAAACAATTTAGTCATCTGTCACTGAAACTTCTTTCTAGCTGCTCTCTCATTATTAGGGGTAGGTCACCTTGCCTGAATGAAAATGGATCCTCTGTGACTTTAAAACTGCCGTAAAGAAGAAGAATTCACGAGCTGAGGTTTTGAAGTTTTGCTATCCTGAGGCTTAGTGCTTGACATTATCTCGAAGCATTTCCATAATCAGCGCTGGAGCGTAACTTACTTGTTATATATTGTTATTCTTGGCTTAGATTTAGAGCAGCAACGCTATTTCTGTTAGAATTCGGTCTCGACTTCGGCCCATTGACTTGCAACAGATAACCTACATTTTACTAAGTCAGGTCTTATTATGGAGTGTAGATAAATGTTCTTATTGATTCATTCTTGTAAACACTATTTTGATTCAGATGGTATATTTGGGAAATGCTATTGGAAATTTGTGTACTTAGGATATAATGAATGCCTTCTTCTAACTCAAAACATACGTGATAACCCATACCATATGCGCGCTGGAGTGTGGGCCAGAGGATAAGAATAATCTTTTGTACAGTCAAAATAATTCGACATATATACCTTCAAACGAATGTCTAGGAACAGATTCTCATATCGTTCTAATATTACGTACTTGGCACATTTGTCTTCTGGTATCGCGTACTACGCAGTGTACACAGGCACTCAAAGATTTATTCAGATTCATAAAACTCGTTTTACGGCATTATCATAGGCCTCCGGATACTTATGATACTTATACGCGCATGTGACTATCCTTATGGCGCATTTGGGTCATACTTTCCTTTATGCCTTTCCTCGGACGTAATGAAATAACATACTTGGGGATAGACAGAGCCTTGCAGAGGGAGCTCAGATCTTAGTTTAGTCCCCTCTACCTCATCCTTGACCTGTGGTATCTATTTTTCACAATGTCATGCAATGATTATTTTTGCTCTGTTATGAGCTTATGAATCTAAAATGTGTAACTCAGACATGTAGCTTTTTTGCACATTGTAAACTGTTCAACATATTTCAAAGATTCATGTCGTGGGCAAATATCTTGCCAGTATTTTTCACTTAACGAAAAGTCATTTTTATATTTCTGTCGAGATATGTGATGACGCTTCCTTTTAAGGAAACCTTTGCAATATGCACTGTTGCGACATGGAACTGTGGTGTATATCCATATTATTTAATGCGTCATGAAAGCTTGTAGAAAACTGAAATTCATGAGTGTCACATATAAATGCTACTGCTTCTTATGTCATTAAAATTCCTGAATGTTGTACTCAGGAAATAAGCAAGTGAATACAAAAAGAACAGTATGAAATCATAGTAAACCCAGCTTTTTCTCTTTACCTGCAAATAATCTTGTGTGATTCTATATCGTATATGAAAATCTAAATTTAAGTGAGAAAGATAAAGCACGTAATTTGGTTGTTTTGTTCAAATTATGCCATTGCAATGTTTAAGAGAAATTCACAAAATTATTCGAGATAATTTTGTCAGTTACTATATGCAATGTTGCTAACGCTTTTCCCTTACATATCTATCATGCATTTATCAGAATAGGTTCAGTTTTGAATGTGAACATTGAAACGAAAATCAAATCGCGCACGCACGCTCTCTCTCTCTCTCTCTCTCTCTCTCTCTCTCTCTCTCTCTCTCTCTCTCTCTCTCTCTCTCTGCTGTCCTGTCCTATTCTATTCTGTTCCATAGATGATGTCAAAAGGTACCTACGATTTCCCCGTTGCCGCAGTGACGACGGCCGTAAATCTAAAGAATATGATGATAATGATGATAATATCCGTCATCCCAAGGAATAAAGTTACCCTTTATTTTTCCTGGCCCTAGATCTGCGCGTGAATTGTTGGAGCCATTCAGCCGTCGCGCGATATTACATAAATTAGGCAGGGGAATGAGATCTCTATCCTTGTCTACACTCCTTATGTCCTCCTTCTAAATCAAGAGCACAATTTCCTATGACTTGACATTTTCACTCAAGAAAGGAAGCGCTAACTTCTCGACGCTCCGTAATCACCGCGTAAAGTTCTCCAAATCTGGAATTTAGTGCGTGGCGTTCGTCACTTCTCTGCCTGTGATCATTCGACGGCCGTCATTTGCTAAGTCCAACTCCAAGAGTCGAGTCGCTGATGCGAGATGGTGCACTTTAGGTATGATGCTCGTGTTTTTGGAATCGGGAGGGGAAATAGAGATGGAATGCTTGGGGTTGAATCGCTTCATTCCCCTTCAGAGAACTGAAGAATCGTTATGTAAATAATACCTCCTCATTTCTTGGACAAATGTATTACGAAGGTGTTTGTTTTCCCACGTACACCAACAGAGGGCGGCGCCATCAAATCAAATGAAGAATAGAAATATAGAGCGAGAACAAGAAAGACGTCGTCGGCGTCAGTCAACGCATTCTCATTAAGCCTCATTTACTTTAATGTTCCTATTTTGAAAGGATTTCTGGTCGGCTTACTTTAGGTTATAGTTACGTTCCTATTTAGAGTGGTAATGGGAGTGATAAATACAGTGTGTATTGATCGAGACGCGATGGTAATTGTCGCATTAAAAGTCAGCGAAAAGATCTTGCTTAGCCTTTCCTTCTGAATAGGAGGCTTTTCGAAACTGTGGGAAACGCTGTACAAGCATTCTTTTGTAATCAGTCCAACACTAATGCAATCTTACAAGCATACACGCGAGCACACAAACACACACATACACACTACACACACACACACACACACACACACATATATAGATATATATATTATATATATATATATATATATACTATATATATATATATATATATATATCGATATATATGATTATATATATATACTATAGTATATATATATATATATATATACTATATCTATATATATATATATATATATATATATATATATATGATATATGTTATATATATATTATATCTAAAATTATATATATATGTATGTATGTATATGTATATATAACTGTGGGAAACGCTGTACAAGCATTCATTTGTATATTTTCCAACACTAACGCAATCTTACACGCATACACGCGAGCACACAAACACACCACATATATATATATATATATATATATATATATATATATATATATATATATATTGTATATTATTATATATATATATATATATATACATATATATATATATATATATATATATATATGTATCTATATATATATATTATATATATATATATATATATATATATATATATATATATATATATATATATATATATATATATACTGTGGGTGTGTTTGGTGTGCTCGCTTGTATGCGTGTAAGATTGCGTTAGTGTTGGAAAATATACAAATGAATGCTTTTACAGCGTTTCCCACAGTTATATATACATATACATACATACTATATATATATATATATATATATATATATATATATATAATATATAATATATATGTGTGTGTGTGTGTGTATACATAAAGGTAAGAAAATTAAGTAAATGACCTACAAACATAAATAACACACAGGTGGGGTGATAATTAGGAAGTGAACACAAACCAGTGGAAAGCCAATTACCCCGAAAGGGCAATTACTAGGTCTGATGATTGCTTCTGTATTAAGTGCCAGTTTATGAAAACTTCTTCAGTACCATATGATAACTTCTTCGAGACTGACACGAATTTACGACTGTCAGAGATCGGAGGTACAGAAGAAAGCTGCAAAAAAGGATCCCCTTGGGTGACTAATTCGGATTTTCCTTGGGGTGGGCGGGGGGTTAGTCCCGTCGTCAGAGCATCTCACGCGGTGCACTGTAGACAACACTTAAGGGTCTTGGCAGCGTCCCTTCAGCCTCTCGGGCATTCCTCTGAGGGATTAGAGATGTGTATTTCTGGTGATAGACGTTCGATCTCGACGTGGTTTGGAAGTCACATAAAGCCGTTGCTCCCGTTGCTGAATTAACCACTGGTTCCATGCAATGTATATACATAAAACCTAGCTGCAACCTCTTTCATTCTTTTTCCTGTACCTCCGTTCATATTCGTTCTTCCATCTGATTTTCCACCCTCTCTAACAACTTATCCATGGTGTAACTGCGAGGTTATCCTCTTGTTACAACATGCCTACAAACCTTCCCATTATCAATATCTATTTCAGCGCTGAATGACCTTACTGGTCGCAGCGCTTGGCCTCTGGCCTAAATTTTATTCTATTCTGATTCAGATTTTCAACTACTCAGAAAATTTCATTCAGTTGTGTTTTTGTGGTGTTGATTATAACACTGATCACTTAAGTCATTTAAGCCTGAAAATGTTTATTTTAAGCCTTACCTACAGTTATGAAAACTGATTCCTCGAGTAACAACATAAGAGATTTACACTCTACAGTTTTAATGGTGAAGTAATTTTATATCTTATTAGGGAAATAAAAAAGGGGGAATGTAATTTCTTGACCAATACGAAGAGTTCCAGCATTGTAATTTGTTTATTGTCATCAACAATGATTAAATAATACAAAAGAAATATAATACAAGAACGATACTTCACAAAGGAATGTAATATAAGAAAGATACTTCATAAAATGTGTAGAATATTAAGGTCAAATCTAAAACGTTTCTTTTCTTGAAAAAAAAAACTTGGTAGCAGGTGTTCTTTGTAGCCGATTGAACCCAGTTTCCCCATGTTATTTTATTTGACATTTATTTGCCAACCTTCGTAACCTGAAGATTTTCCTATGTAATCGAGTACAACAAATTCTTTTTATAATTCAAAATCCATAGAAATAAAGGGTCTCATGAGATAGTGTTTCATGAAATACTGTATATATATCACATAATTATCGAGAATTTCGTGCATGCCTTTATTCAAGAAACTAGAGTAGATATTTAAAGCCCCGTGCCAATTTTTCCAGAATCTGGTTTTCTCTTTGAGAATGAGGTAATTGCGATGTTTCTGTAGATCTTTTATTAATTCATGTTGACATTTATCGCTTATGGGTTAGAATGGCATTTATATTTTTGTTTGTAAGAGGATAAATAAATGTCATCTCTCTTTAATAAATATAGATTAAAACAGAAAATAGTGGAGATTATTCCTCAATTATATTTCGTAGAATCACTTGATTTAGAAAGAGAGAAAACGGAATTTAAATGATAAGTAGTTATAACGATAGTACTGTCCTTCGAAACTACCTAACTACAGAAAACCTCTCTTCTACAAAAACAATTCCATGTTATTTTAACGGTTGAGCTGAGCACACGGGAGACGGTGCTTTCGTTATTGTTAATATTCCACATATATCATGGTGGATTTTTGCCTTCAATTAAATACCTTACGTTTTATAGTGTGCCCAAAGGTGAATCATTTCAAACAATGTCTCCATTGGAGAAACAAATCTGCAGTTGTGTATATGTACATATATTTAAAGATAAATCTGTACAGAGAGCTCTCGGGAATCTGTTCGATTCCCCATTTCGATTTAGATACAAAAGGTGAAACGAACAGTTTCCAGAAAGCTCTCTATACAGATTTGTCTTTAAATATATGTACTACGTAGGCATAGTAACTGTGGATTTGTTTCTCCATTTCAAGAGTCCTGCTACTATGAGTATTTTTTTGTCTCCATTGCCAAGAATTTCCGTAAAAATGTAATTCAAACGAACTGGGCTAGAAAGGATTTTTCACAAAAGGTGAATTCTGACATAAGATTAAATCATCATTTATTAAATCAGTTCTTAAAATAGGGTTACATTTAATTAGTCATATTTTGCTTCATCGTGCTGTTAATTTAGATGAATATAAATTAAATTAGACAAAATCGTTAACGTAATTTACTTCGTTGAATGAGGCGCATTTTAATTATATTGTTGGGATAAATATCTATAACGAAATTTATATTATAAATGGATAATCCACACAAGTTAAAATGAAATAAACATGCAGTAAAACACAAATCTGGAAGATGGTTTCACCAAACATCCATCTCAGAAAAGATAAAAGCTAAAAGAAACTAAACATTTATCCAGAACGATAAAAAGTATCAAACTTTATCTATATTCATAGAAAAATTTGAAGACTTTCTTTTCACTGAGCCAGGGTCCAATGAGCATATACTGACTCAAGCAATTCTTATTCGAGGGACGATGATGATAAAAGCGCGTTTATCTCACACAATATTATTTCTCATCCTTACTAACAATAGTATTTTCTGTCTTATACCTTCCTTATATGTTCCATAGTTCATCAAATGATACATAAGTAGAACCGGTCTGAAAATAAATATAAAATAAGAACGCCTTTAATAAAAAAAAATAAAGCAATCTAATTTTTCAAGTTGGCTTGGCCGGTGTGTAATGATTTAATTATATGGCGCTAATCGGTGAATGCGAAGATAGAGAAATAATATTTTGAAAATGATCCTGCAGTGCTATGCCATTCAAGACTATTTAATAAAGAAAACTACCACTAATTTTCTATTGTTCTGAATATCATGGCCGCAAGTTCAACATCAGTGCACCATCACATCAGTGGATGCATTGTTTTCAACTTCGTCAGTACTTTTTTTCTCTGTTGTTTCCATATATATATATATATATATATATATATATATATATATATATATATATATATATATATATATATATTTATCTGGGCCACATACTTATCAGTCCACCAGCATTATCCTGTTTCTGATTTATGAGAGAGAGAGAGAGAGAGAGAGAGAGAGATTGTTTAAATCATGCGTTACAGATTATCTGCAGCATCGAGAATTCCCAGTAGATGGCGCTCGAGTGTACTCGACTCCACTTGATTCTATCTTGAATGAAATTGGACGCCCTCGAAAAGATTCTTCTTTCTGGCTCTCCTCTTTTGTCTTAAGATCTCATGAACAGCCTCCAAGGAGGCCAACTGGGTCCATTGTTTATCTTTTATACCCCGTTGCACGTAATTAGATCTTCGAGGGCGTTTCGCAATTGTCGTTAAATCAATAAGTTACGCGTCCATGAACATTAGAAGATAAAGATGTCAGACTCATGTATTGAGAGATATAAAGAAGATCAGATATAACTATCTATGGATATGCAACATATTTTTGGTGTATGCTATATCATGCAGGTGGTTTATATATAATTGTTTTATATCATATTTGTTTTTTTTTTTTTTTTTGAAGAAGTTTTTTTTTTGGAGAGGGGGGAGAGGGAGGTGTGTTTTGTTTTTTTTTTTTTTTTTTGTTTTTTTTTAGTGTTGGTTTTTTTTTTTGAAAATTTTTTTGTTTGGAAATTTTTTTGTTTTTTTTTTTTTTTTTTTTTGTGGGTGGATTTATAATATTAGATATATATATGTGTAAAAAATTATATATTAAAAAATTGGAGCTGCCGAAGCTTTCGGAATCATACTTGTAGGCTTCCAGGGAAAGGCATTCGATATAATTGAAGGTTTATTGCTGATGCCGACGTTTCACAACTACATTGTTGCATCTTCAAGGCTGAAATACAGCGAGTTGATTCTTAATAATTAATCATCACTTATAATAAAATATAAAATATAACTAAAATCACTTATTTAAAATGTTAACTCATTTAAAAATATACATATATAAAAAAAAACAAAAAAAGATAAAAACACAACACCATTGGCACGAAAATGACCTACCCAGACGGGAGTTGAAAGGAAACTGTTGAAACAAAGTTACAATAATAATAACAAGGCACACACGTATAGTAAGGCAACGACAAGACAATAGGGCCATTAAGCAATGAACAATTGTGTAGATGAGGTTTGGGTGTTTAATGATGGGACAGTTAATTTTATCATTATGGACTCTAGGGTTGTTAGGTCATTGTTTTTCTGCGTTTGTCCTATTATCTGAAAATCTTTGTTATCTATGTATGTTTTGCATAATTTGGAATGATTCCTTATATTGGATTGTTCTGGGTTGGACAGTCTGCTTCCAGTTCTAAAACTAATTCCTCTATGGGCGTCTATGCGTACCCTTAGCAGTCGTTTGGTACATCCAACGTAAGTCCCCTGGTTACACCTGGGGCAAGTATACTTATAAACAACGCAGGACGTAAACAACGGACTAACTTTGTCCTTGAGCTTGAAAAAGGACCCGATGGTGCAAGGATTTTTAGGAATCAATTTTAGATTTAAGGCAGGCAATTCTCTCTGAATTAAATTTAGACACTTTTTCCTAAAAAAATCATCATATAAGTATAAGGGAAACGTTGCAAACATTTTCATTTTCGGCACAGTATGGGTAGCAGTGGGCATTTCCATTTTCTTGTCTAAGAACTTGTTTAAGGCTCTGAAGAACACCCTTTGAGGAAAACAGTTATTACTAAAGTAGTTCGCCAGAGTTACGACCTCTTCGTGGAAGGCCATCCAACTACTTTAGTAATAACTGTTTTCCTCAAAGGGTGTTCTTCAGAGCCTTAAACAAGTTCTTAGACAAGAAAATGGAATGCCCACTGCTACCCATACTGTGCCGAAAATGAAAATGTTTGCAACGTTCCCTTACTTATATGATGATTTTTTTAGGAAAAGTGTCTAAATTTAATTCAGAGAGAATTGCCTGCCTTAAATCTAAATTGATTCCTAAAAACAAATCCTTGCACCATCGGGTCCTTTTTCAAGCTCAAGGACAAAGTTAGTCCGTTGTTTACGTCCTGCGTTGTTTATAAGTATACTTGCCCCAGGTGTAACCAGGGGACTTACGTTGGATGTACCAAACGACTGCTAAGGTACGCCCATAGAGGAATTAGTTTTAGAACTGGAAGCAGACTGTCCACCCAGAACAATCCATATAAGGAATCATTCCAAATTATGCAAAACATACATAGATAACAAAGATTTTCAGCTAAATAGGACAAACGCAGAAAAACAATGACCTAACAACCCTAGAGTCCATAATGATAAAATTAACTGTCCCATCATTAAACACCCAAACCTCATCTACACAATTGTTCATTGCTTAATGGCCCTATTTGTCTTGTCGTTGCCTTACTATACGTGTGTGCCTTGTTTATTATTATTGTAACTTTGTTTCAACAGTTTCCTTTCAACTCCCGTCTGGGTAGGTCATTTTCGTGCCAATGGTGTTGTGTTTTTTTATCTTTTTTGTTTTTATATATGTATATTTTTAAATGAGTTAACATTTTAAATAAGTGATTTTAGTTATATTTTATATTTTATTATAGTGTTTTTATGATTAATTATTAAGAATCAACTCGCTGTATTTCAGCCTTGAAGATGCAACAATGTAGTTGTGAAACGTCGGCATCAGCAATAAACCTTCAATTATATCGAATGCCTTTCCCTGGAAGCCTACAAGTATGATTCCGAAAGCTGCAGCTCCAATTTTTTAATATATATATATATATATATATATATATATATATATATATATATATTTTTACGTATATAGGGCCTTGTGAGAGACTAGATACGTAAACGGAAGTAATTTAGGGATTTCAAGAGGGAATTGCTTGAACTTACCGTAAACTTTCTTTAGAGGGAAGGTCGCCAGAAAACTCAGCTCGTTACTTTAAAAACTATTTATTTACAGAAAGGCCCGTGCTGGCCTGGAGAAAAGTTAAATGATATTGGCCCCCACGTTGGGGCTTATAGTCTCATTCAATTCAAGCTGATTTTCATTCACTTGGGTTAATGCACACTTGCGGCAGAGAGACGGCACGTGACTCATGGAATCTTTATGCAATATTCTGTGTATCCTTGTAGAAGAATGCGGCCTGACCTCTGTTCAGGTCTGGGGTTCGTGTCCACCAGCACGACGTGGGTAGGCCTAATTTTGGGAGGCTGGCAATTTGACCTCTGCCCGAGATCACGTCTCGCAGCCGACTGAGCGCCGCAGAGCGCGATACTGGGTGGTTTCGAATCACGGGGCTTCCAAAAATCGCCTCGAGCATTGCCTGAAAGGTGGTAAACACAACGCCAGCAAATTGGGAATGAAGGAAAATAGGTCTTATTGTAGAAGTCCCTAAAATCCATCTCGAAGCCTAGCTACTCTTGTGACCTGCCTCTCTTACCCTAAGCTTCCGTCAGACCGGAAATATCAGTCCTATGACATACCCACTCTCCCAACAACAGTAGCTTCAGGAGACAGCATGGCTGCTACTTTTATAATTAAATATAACTAAAACACTGCTGGGAAGGCGAGGCGTTCTATATACGTAGCAATATATATATATATATATATATATATATATACACACCTGCATGATATAGCATAAACCAAAAATATGTTGCATATCCATAGATAATTATATCTAATCTTCTTTATATCTCTAAATACATAAGTCTGACAGAGAATTTATAAAACCCAACAGATTTATAGCATCCAGTATTATATATTTCATTTAATGTAAATAATAGGCAGGAAAGTAGGCGGCCAAGACGGGAAGGCCAGGAAGGTGGGATGAGGGAGGGAGGTAGGGAGGGACGTGATGGGGATAAAGGATGTCCGAAAGCATAGGTCGGCAATCCTTGGCAACAACTCGTAAGTCAAGAGGTGAACGCCTTAACTAACACCATTTGACAATGCGCTCTATTACCAAAAATTAGGGGAAGGTGTTTTGTACACTGTGTTAAAGTACCGATTCGATCAAATAATTCGTTTGAAAGATATTTGAGAAAAACGATGACTCGCCGTCCCTGAAATGCGTAGTAGTGTGATTTCCAGGAGGCAAAATCAACTATGACCCTTTTTCATATAGCTTAAACTTGGCTATCCACTCTGCTATCAAGGTTTATATATATTTTTTTTTTTCACCGTGGATCTTCATGCATGTACGATATTTGAATAAGAAATAGGGAGGGTCCTATTGGGACAACTACCTGCCTGTGGTTGTGTTTCTGTCCAGAAATCATTTCCTACTTTTGACATGACTGCTTTATGCTGTAATGTTCCTGTAACATCACATTACATAAAAAAGGTTTTCTTAATTTTCAATTCTCACTGATTCTGGTCTTTATTGTATTCACGTTCTCTTGTTCTGCACAAACTTCCTTCTCTCCTGTGCCTCTTTCATTCCAGACCTCTTTTGCCACTGTGTCGTTTCATTTTATTACTCTCTACAATTCTCTCAACTAAGATCTCGAGAGTGTGCGTTATCATTAAGCGGTTCCTCTTTATAGAAAATGGAGCTCATATCAGTCGTTAAACTTAGTTATTTTAACGAAAACCATTGCTAAGATTCTTCTTTGGAAAGACTGTAATAAATATAATAAAACAACACCGAATATTAAGAGTAAGACGGCGCATTCGTGGGTGTCATATCTCACCATGATAACTAGAAATATAGTTATTACATTGACACTAGATAACTTGTATTCATTTATTCATTATTACATAAGAGATTAAGTCTGACCTTCAAATAAACGATCATTTGTAAAATGAACATTAGTAATACAGTGCAATAAATCTAAACAAGATATTAATTATGAGGCCTCTAAAGTGACCCCGAAAAAAATTACTGAAAGTTGAAAAAGGCCTGACAAAATGGATCAGAGGAGAAAGCATAAGTCATGCAATAAGGACATGTATAGAAGTGGGGCGAGCTCATAATCTAAGTACACTAATGATATATCAAGTCAAGACGCCATTGAAACCTTCTTTAAAAATAAATGCGTTAATCTTGAGAGAATTAAAATGAGGTCGAAGGAGATAGCATGAATGGTATATAATTCAACGCGATAGTTAATGTAATACGAAATCTTCAGTCATTGGTCTATTGATTTCATATCAAAAATGTTTGTCAAAACTAATATCACACTGAAGATGAAAAATATTGCGAAACAGTTATATATAAAAAATTATATGATTTGTGAAAGATAAAAAACGGAGACTCAAATACTGAGGAAGAACACATTTCAGGTTTTCGAAAGTCACTGTTTCGAAGAAAAATAGATTGCATTATTTAAAAATAATACAATTTATTTATCTAATAGTGGATTTTTATTGTAAAACAGTTTAAACTCGACACTGAGCACATCCTAGCAAAATTGTGAAAAAGGGAAAATGTGAAGCCAGTTGGTTGCGGGAGGAGAATCAAGTGTGATGAGGCTCAGATCATTATTTGATAACAAACTTCTTCGACAACGTCCAGGGAATTCAAACAAATAAGATCAATCATAAGACTAATACGGAAAATAAACATGAACTTCATGTCCGAACCAGCAAGTAAAAATGATTTTAGGAGGATTATCGAAGTCAATAACTAAGAAACCTTGATCAAGTAAAGGTTGTATTCTCTGTCCGTCTATCTATAGGTCTCTCTTGTTCGAGGCAAGGCTGTTATCGACTTTTTTTATCTTTATCACTCATCATGTCATGGCTTTTATCATTTCTTAGAGAGAGAGAGAGAGAGAGAGAGAGAGAGAGAGAGAGAGAGAGAGAGAGAGAGAGAGAAATTATTTATAGTTTCGTTAAATATTTTTCTGGTGAGTTATAAATGTTGGAAAAAAAGTTACACGTATATACTCACTCACAGATATATTTATCCAAAAGAGGATAAAACCCAGAAGGTTTCAAAGAAGACAGCTTGATAGACTGGCGGTAAACGAGCTGTTTGCTATGAAATAAAGGCCCATTTCTATTATCCTTTTCTTACCGAACTTCTTTTCAGTTCCATTTTCTTTAGTTGTTTTCTTTTTTGTCCCAAGGAACCTAACAAAAATCTGTTCTGAAAATCATAGTAACAATTATATTGACTTTTCCTTTTGTTCCCCCGACCACTAGAAACATATTAAAAAGAGTCTACAATAAAAAAAAAAACTGCTTATGTGTATATTTTATCAGCAGAATAACATATGGCCTCGTTACTTTCCAGACCTCGTGTCACAGACAGACTTTATCGAGCAGAGAAGTAGTCTGAAGGTCTCTGAGAAACCATAGAAGTTTTAGGGTTAGCAAAGCATCGTCTGTGAAGATACCTTGGCTATTCTTCGCAGGGTCATTGGCATAATCAATAGTGACACCTCAAGCCGTCTTCCAAAAATAGTTGTGGTTAGATATGCGCCCGGATCTGTTTATGTTGAGATTATTTTCTTTTTTTCACGCATGCGCAAAGACATGTGTCAACATAAACTCTTCCTCTATAAAGGGACGTCTTCCGAGACGAAAAATGATTTCAGTTCTTAAACAGAGCTAAACCTACTATGAACAACGTTTCTTAAAGAATATTTTATTTGGGTCTTATCAACTACAAATGCTTCACTATTCAATGCTCCTAGATATGAATGCCTCTTCAGTCTATAATGATATCAGCCATTCTGTCATCCTGACAGTTTCTTGGTCTTCCTCTTCTCTGCCTTCTCAGGACCTCAAACTGACACTTTTCACAAGCGCATTATCCACATTCTCTCTACATGACCAAACCAACTCAAAACTAATTGATACATTGTTTTCGCCTAGCTATTCCTCTTCTCATTCGCCGCATCTTATTGCTTCCAATACCCTCAACACCACATGAGGTAAATTCAATAAGATGACAACTTATATCTGGAACTTTTGCCAATTTTTACTCCAAATGGAGTAGTAGCTTTACAATGCCTTCATGAATTGCAACGTTTTTCTTAATAAACACTTCCCACTCATTACGTTTTCAGCTCTTTGTTTCAACTCATCTGTAATTCATCTTTTTCTCATTCTACTACAGTTTGTCAATCATTTTCAATCATCCGTCATTAAGCAGTCACCAATCCTTACCAATAGTATCCCTCAACTTTTTCTTTCTACTCCATTACTATCATAATATAATGACTTGTTTCCCTTCGCCCCTTTTCTTTCGAAATGACTCATTTACTTCCAGATTTTCAGTCCTTTTAAATTGAAACATGCAACTGCAACGCTTTCTACCTTATTATTCTCACTCGATAAAAAGCTGTCACTAGCTCAACCAAAAGATATACATTTGCTTTCCTTGGAAAAGGACTTCAACAGAATATAATCTTTCTTCGATTTCTTTCTTTTCGTTCTCACTTTTTTGGCATACGAGGCAACGTTATATTCATGTGCTAACTATATACCATCATCTAATGCCATCAGTTTCAACCAGAATCCTATGACCAGCACATTTGTACTCTTTGTAATCCCAAAAGTCTTCAGAAAACCGCAGGAACTCTCCCATCCCTCCGCATCAAGCACAATCACTCTTCAAGCACGAAGGAAGGACCCAAGTCCTCTTCCTCTCTGAGTACGGAACGAAAATGGCAACTCATTTACATCAAGGCTATCTGTTGCTAAGTTGCTTCCTGAGATTGTGTATAACTTTTGAAATTCTATTAAAAGGCTGTATATTTTTCATAAACTAAAGCTTCATTCAGTATCAATGTTTAAATTTTCTTTTAAAAGCTGGTATGCTTTAATCGGTATAAATAGTCCTCTTATATCAAGTATTAACATTGACTTTCTGGTTATGATATGAGTATATCCATTTCGCGTGGCTCTTGCTACATTTTCCCATTTCTGTTATTAGATACACTTCTATCTACGCTTGTAAGAAACATGTGAATGTTTTTAGAGCGGATCACGACGGCATAAACACAGTTGAAGTGCTATTCTTTGAGAGTATGAAAAAAATCGACGAATGAATTAATCAGCCGATTATCATCTATACTTTCTATTACAAATTTACTAATTAAGAACTTCACTGACGATCAGTCGAAAAACCCAAATTCATATTCCACGCTTTCGTTGTTTCTGTAAAGCAATTGTGATGCAGAGAATGGGCTACGAACTCATGTCGAAGGACACTAAATGACTTTTATACTATGCTGAGCTGCAGAATACTGCCCTTTTGTCTTGATCCCAGGCATGTTGGACATACTGCAGAAGGAAAGCCTTTGCCACTAAAAGTAGAGGCTCCCCTGTGTGTATTTCACGGCACAGGTGTCGCTTTCCTGGGTAGTAATGTCCCTCTATTGAGTAGGACAGTGCGAAAAACACTTGGAAACACAATATACATACACACAAACGCGCACACACATTACATATTATATATTATATATATATATATATATATATATATATATATATATATGTGTGTGTGTGTGTGTGTGTGTGTGTGTGTGTTTGTGTGTGTATGTATGTATATATAATGCTTGAGTTTGTGTGTTTGTTTGGGTAAGAGTGCAGAAGTACTGTGCCCATATGAGGGCTTTGTAATGTGTTAATAAAAGTGGTAATAGGATATGCATTTTTTCTTGGGTAAAAGTGCAAGAACAAAACAATTATGCGCTTATCCTTAAACGGCAGCCGTTTCCAAAAACTACTTCAAGAGATCAGTTATGCTCTAAAGCGGCAATTCCCTTATGAAAACAGAAGCCCGTCATTTCCGAACAGACCAATTCAGATCCCAAACCATACCCTGAGCATTATGAACCCATAAAAAGTGAAATACAAACCTGAATGAAAAACGATAAACACGCTGCATTCAGCGAGCAAATGTTTTATTTGGAGAAAATGAGGGACACATGAAAACCCTCAATGAAGCAATGCTGAAATGCTGCAATTATATAATGACTCAAAATGCTTTGCACTATAGATTGTAATACACTGAATGGCCTTTTGCGTATTTGATGTTGAATCGTGTCTCTTTACCAAAGGCAAACTATTAATGCACGGCATTAAATATCAAGGGTCTGTGCATATCCCTACGTGAAACTGAATTGACGAGGAGTCAACGTTACCAAATTTGAGCGCTACGCTCAAAAAAGATTCATAACTTATTACCCCGATGGCCATCGTTCTATCCTTTTTAGATAGCTCAGAAATGACGTGAAGGGTATGACTTTGCATCAGAAATGATGGACTGTTGAAAGAAAAAAGTTTAATTCCAAAATGGAGTCACGAGGCGAATAGTGGTGCTTGACATAAATTACATACGTGCCACGCTTGCTGTGAAATCTTTAAGAACACGATATAGAAGTTAGATCAGGCAAGAAAAAATGGGTAAAGAAGCAAAAACGTATTTACGATTCCTACCTAGCTATAACAAATGTAGTTTTCTCATTTTGTGGGAAGGAAACAGCATATCAAGAAATAAGTTTAGAATTTGTTTTCCGCAATGAAGTTCCCATATGCCTAGGCCGAAACATTACATTTTCAGGATTTCATAAGTAACTGGGTATTCGAACGCAATGAAACCAAAGTATGTGAAGCAATGCTGAAGACATTTCAAACTTCTTTCTTTATTATTATTAGGACCCTTCAAAATTATTTTGTTATTTTTCATGGTTACTTCTTTCAATATGCTTATAATTCTTTCATAAAATGGTTGGGAACATTAAAGCCGAAACCAAACTAACTGTATATTTAACTTTAAAGTTAAAGAAAGATTAACAGCTGAGGATGTCAAATTACCAGATTGTCTAGATAAGAATCACCGGTTATTTTCAACAAGAATTCAAAAGAAATTTGAAAGATGAGAAATATTTCTTACTAAGAGAATCACAAGCCAGTAAGCGAAAGGCATTTGATCGAGTTTAGAGAGAATCCGCAGATATTGTTATCCAGATGCAAGAACTTATGACCGATTTTAAAGCCCTGATGCGTATTATTAATTAAGGGGACTTCCACGAACAGAATATTATTGCCTGATGATATTAAGTTTTTAGTCAAACACTACTTCAAACATATAAGTACAAAAAGATGAGTGTTAGCGTTCAGACACGTATGATAAGCAAATCATGATTATTTTCGTATATATCTTAGTTTTACCAGACCACTGAACTGATTAACAGCTCTCTTAGGGCTGGCCCGGAGGATTAGATATTTTGACGTGGCTAGGAACCAGTTAGTCACCTAGTAACGGGACCTACAGCTTATTGTGGGATCCGAACCACATTATATCGAGAAATAAATTTCTATCATCAGAAATAAACTCCTCTGATTCCGCGTTGGCCGAGCCGAGAATCGAACTTCGGACCACCAGAATGGTAGCCCAGCGCGAAAACCACTCGTACAACGAGGAACCTATTAATATAGCTTTATACAGATCGATTTTAAGTAAATAACCCCTGATTAGGCAAGTACAGTATTCTAGTTTATTTATGTTAATAAAGACTGATGTCTATAACATTTTGAACGGCGAGGGTTACTACAGAGCCGGATTAAAACCCTTAGAAGTTCTAAGCAGTTAAAAGATTTTGGTGGGCCCCTTATATATGTAAAATCAAAATATAAACATATAAATCAAAATATAAACAATAATAAACCATAAAAAAATTAAACAAAAGTTATAGTAAGATGGAAAAGCAGTCAACAGCACTTCGGCCTACCAGATTTAGTGAATGAGTTGCGTAGTACACACACACGCACACGCACGCGCACGGACACAGCAAAGTTATTTATTTCTAAAACTTTTTGTGCATCCCATTATAACGCCCGGACATGTTAGCAGCGTTCTCATAAGACCGACCCCTAAATTTTGAAAAGCTTAGCCTACAAGTTTTACGTAAGCACTGCAACACCTGATTTGCTATTACATCACCGGTAAGGCTTTTCATTTTCAGAAAGGTTGAAAAGCGTTCAATAGGGTAAAAAAGATTTCATTTTTCCAGAATTTCTATTTTTCGAAAAGTGGCCTGCTAAAAATGGATCAGACTGGCTCATGAGTTCAAGCAGCCCTAAAAATTTCCCATTTTGTAATGGTCCAAACTTTTCTTCTGTTCCTCGAAAGTTGAAAGCCAAGTCACGTTCAACTAACATACGAATAACAGCTATGACAGGCCTCAAGACAGTAATCATACTCTTCCTGAATTTGCTTCTCCAGTTGTTGCACCAACCCCCGACCTTGTCTGAGAGTAAAGTATATTTGCATAGTCCCCCAAACAGTGCTGCTTTTTTCATGATTATCAATTACAATAGTAATTCGCTATTCACTGAACCCTTCTCTTAAAGCAAAATTCGAGAAATTTTTATGAACAAACAGTTTATAAACAAAATAACCATGGTCCTGCTGACGGTAAACACAATAACCGCTCTCTCTCTCTCTCTTTTATATTTCTCACCATTAGCTTTTGTCCCAACAACAAGTTTCTGCTAATAATACCTTGCTGAAATGCCGGCAAGACTTGTCAAATGGCCCTTGAGGGTGTTAACAGTCACTGGCTCCACAAGCATTCCAATAAGCCACATCATCAGCAGAGAAATCAAGCCACAACCCTGGATCTTTTGCTACATTATGATTTACTCCATCTTTTGCAGACAGTAATTTCAGCGCCATCATAATGTTCCACTAAGCTTTCATTTTCAGCAATTAGTTCAGCCCAGAATGTACTGGAAAGTAACTTGAATCAACATTTGCAGTAGCTAGAGGCAATGCACCATATGACCCATGGGCCGTGGTTAATTCGTGCTATGGAAAATTTCATTGGTGATCCATTCCCTTGATGCCCTAAGCTCGTGCTTATTTTGCTTAATGGTTAATCCACCCCTGGGTTGCTATGCCGTTAGGAGATAATGAACTACATCACATGAGCAGAAATCTACCGTTACGAAGAGAAACGTTTTCTCTTTCTGTATATACTTTATGAAAGAGAATGGATCTGCTCATAATTTGAGGGGGTACTTTTCCACACTCGAATGCTTCTGAAGGGTGACTGGTACATGAAAATATACCTACATGCGTTTTAACGGGTGATTTGACTTACAAACTCACACATTCACACAGACAAATCTATACGAAGACAAGATGTGTGTATATATATATATAATATATATATATATATATATATATATATATATATAGTATATATATTATCTATAATAAGGCCGAAATAAAGTTAATTGCTAGGAATAATAATAATAAAAAAGAGTGGAGCTAATGGAGTGGTTTTTTAGCTTAATTTGTATCTCGGACCAGTGCAGAGTTAATATTGACAAGAAATAAAAAAAGAGCAGGACAAATTTCAACGTCCTACCCAGCAGAAAGATATGTTTTCACATACTTAATTTTAAGCCTCTCTCCAATAAAAGGTTCCATTTCTCGGTACACTTGCCAATATACAGACTCTGTTAATAGCAGGCCTAGTAAATCAGGTGGCTGCCTTTTCTTATTATCATTGTATATAGCACCTGATGTTCTGGCAATTGTTAGATATCCTCCGATATTGGTTTCACCGAGCTTGTTGCTTTTCTTTATTTTGATTCAGCAAAGTGTCTTTAATTGCAGTATCGTAATCAGCTTTCACTATATCGATTAAAACAATAACTGTTAACTGTATTTTAGTGCTAATAAACTGCTGGCAATTTCTGTTCACTTTCCTCTTGAAATCACGGTTTAGCACAATTTCCATCAGATTAAGTGGGACTGTCGTAATCTAGATTAATAAAAGTAAAACTCCTCTAGTAAAACTCCTAACTGGAAACAATTTTCCAAGCCAAAACATAAAAACGAAAAAAAATGCGTTCGCTCAAAATGTACACTGTTCAAATCAATGAGAGAGAGAGAGAGAGAGAGAGAGAGAGAGAGAGAGAGAGAGAGAGAGACGCCCCATTTAAGCTCCACCTGGAATACAAAGTAAACATAAAAGAAGGGATAGTATCCTGGATGGATAGGCGTATATTCATGAGGCTTCGCCTTTGAAAAGCGAAAAGCCCGAATTTCCTTCAGTGTCGACGAATTTTCGGGTCGGTATCTCTGGTGTTTAATGCTTCAGCCCGTTTTCGCCAAAGCATCCGGTCCCGATGCTTTACCTCTAGTGTCAACCATCTATCGCAATGACCTGACTTTTAGGAAGCAACCTGGGCAGTTGACATCCAGCCCTTTTCATCCTTTTCCACATTGGCGAACCTTCTGCTTTATTTCGTGCCAGGAATGGGGAGGGAGGTACTGTTGTTCAGTGACCTTTAATGCCGCACTATGATAGCTTTTGTACACTTTTCCCTCAGTTTTCCATATATTGCTTAATCTTATCATAAAATTAAGACAATTTGGGATCAGAAATGACCGTTAATTGACAAACAAGACCAAAGTATTAGAAGCAAACAACGATTAGGAAGAATGGGTAAAGAAGCTTAGCTCCCCTAGCCTTGGAAGACACATTTTGCAGAATGATAGCATTCAAACCCCATCGGCGGATCTCTGCTTATTTTTCCTTAACTTAACAATTATAATTCCCCTAGGTTGTAAGATACTTACAAAGCTAAGGGATTTCGACTTCAAATTATGATTATGGCTTAATATTTATGAACATAAAAAATTCAGGATTGTATAAGCGACAAAAATGAATGATTAGCCACGTCGTACAGACTTACCAGATGGCTATCATGATGGAGATGGGTTGATATGAAATGATATTTATGGCTTAATATTCGTCAACATACAAAAGTAAGGCGTGTATAAGTGACTAAATTATTAGCCACGTATTACAAACTTACCAGTCAGCTATCATGACAGATAAGTTGATATCGATTCTGTAAAACGGAGTTGATATCAACTTAGTCTCTCTTGATAGCCGGGGAGTCAAAGTCACCGTCTATCGGTGTTTCTAAACCAGGCAAAGATTCGAGCCCTCCCGGTGACGAAGCAATTGTCAATCATAATTCTTCCTTGATGTAATTTTTCCCAAGGAACAATGAATTGGATATTAAACGATATTCGTGGCTTAATGTTTGTGAACAAAAAAACTCACCGTGTGCTTAAAATAATGACATTAACGTCATAAAACAAGAAAACAAGTATTCACTGTCGATTTTCCAGTAAAGTTGACCAGCTTTCCAAAATGCCATGTATAATGGACATGCCCTTCGACAAGCCAAGCCATGAATATTTTCAATACTTCAGTCTACTTGCATATAAAATGGAGTAAAATTAAAATTCACCACTACCTCTCTGTGGCAGAGAAATGTTAAATAATCCACGCGACTTTGATATTTCTGTCCATTCTTGAGTTTATATCAAGGTGTGGAACGTAAGAATCTAAAAGGCTAATGCCTTTAGATTCCTGCCAAAATAATAAGCAACAGTGTTTCATCCTCCATAATTCTCCCCGTTATCTGGACCCTTTTCCTAAATAATCAGCTATTTCCTACGTGGTGACCATAGTTGTTGTGATGCAGTTTGTGGAAAATAATGAATCGGTCAATCAATTCGTCCGAATCATTACACCCTTTACCTCATTCTCTAGTTCCTTCTTTCACCGCAAGATGTCTTTGATATTGTTTTTTATGGATATTATCTCCAGTCCACCTCTGTTTCACTGAGTGTTAAAAGAAAGTACCTCTACTTCTAGGCGGCCTTACATCCTCCAGAATGCTATGCTACAAGTTCGTGCTTTAAACTTATAATTATCCGTTTACCGAACTCAGCGATTGTTCTCTAAAAATTCAGGCTTTAGAGTTCTTCTCTTTCATCTGTTTTCCATGATTCGCAATCATTTTCGATCTCTATATGTTCTCTCCTGTTCCCACATGCCTTGCCTAGATAAGTATATTACTTCTCATCATTTAGTAGAGGTGATGGAGGAACAGAAGTGATTCATTCGTATAGCATTTGGTAAAAAAATAATAAGTGGTGGTGGGATAACTGAAGGGCTGTATCACATAAGATAGATAAGACAGAGAAAAAAAGTAGGATTTCTGCAGAGTTTTGAATGGGAAGATAAATGTCTACAGAAGTAAAAACTCGACGTTGTGTAGGAGATTACCGAGCTGATTTATGGGAGCGAATTGTAGATGGTGAATCCAAATGAGGAACAAAATTTTATGAATTTTGCATAATGTGTATTAAGT
Source organism: Macrobrachium nipponense (assembly GCF_015104395.2). Classification (NCBI taxonomy): domain Eukaryota; kingdom Metazoa; phylum Arthropoda; class Malacostraca; order Decapoda; family Palaemonidae; genus Macrobrachium; species Macrobrachium nipponense. The sequence continues at coordinate 18,359,086 of NC_061096.1, forward strand.
AAGAAGATTGAAAGGGTCTGCTGCTGTGGCAAAGCTGTGACAAAAAGGGATATAAGTGAAAAGTTATATGAAAGCATACAGAGCTGGTTGTGGTCAGATTGTGATTAAGGGACGATTGGCCGAAGACAACTGTTAAATCTGGAAGGGTGGGGAAGGAGGAAGCGAAAGAGTCCGAGAAAGGATGGTTTGGAAGAGGCATCGGAATGGAAGGTTTTTCATATCCAGAGAAGATGATAATAAGTAGAAGATAAAGGGGAGTGGCGCAGTTTGTGTAGTCACATAATGTGGTTGATGCTGTTCATCTGTCATTCTGTGGCTAAATGTGATTTGTTGACACAGAGTGATTGTATTGTAATACCACACATATTGATATAGATATATACAACATACATACTGATTACATATATATATAATAATATATATCTATAATATATACATTATATAACGTGTATAGCGTGTATATATATATGTATATATATATTATATATAGATACTATATATATATATATATATAATAATATCTATATGTTATATATATAATATAATATATTATAGGTATAATATATATATAATTATATATATTTATATTTAGATATATATTATCTATATATATATAAATCTATATATATAGTTATAGATATATATATATTAGATTATATATATATCTATATAGACATAAATATATTATATATATCTAATATATATATATTATATTATATATATATATATATATTTATATAATGATTCCTAATACTTTTAATTCTAAATTTTCTTTAAAGAGTAAAAAATCTGTTATGTATTAAAGTTCACTCTGTCATCACCAGAGAGTAAAACGGGGAAGAATTTTATTGCACAAAGTAGAAAAAAAAAGGGTGCGTGCACTTAGGGTACGATCTATGTTTGGTTCAAAGGACTGGTCTGCTTTTCAGTTCTGTCCTCCTCTCCCTTACGCTATCAAATACGGGTGGATCCGAGTCTTATATTAGGTTTATAACATCAGTGTGAACATTTATTTTATTTCCTTGTTGTCTTATGATTTGTGTACTTTGACTACTTATACAACATGTTTTTATAACTGGTTTAAACGAGTTTATTTTTTTTATTTATATATTTAAAGGAGACACATCATTGGGGTGTATATACATTTAAATTAATAGTTTCTGTGAGGTAACTGAAAAACTTATACTATTAAAAATAACGTAAATGGTACACTATAATGGTATCCATGAGTGTCTCAAAATTTTTCGAAGAAAAGACGCTTTATTAATGGTATGTGAATGCCCTCTGTGGGCTGTTGTATTCAGGTCAAAATAGATGGTTTTCTATAGTTCACAATTTCCCAGTGCACATGTAAATATTCTAAAAACTTTTGAGCACTTTTACCTAATTTCAACGTGGGCCATTGCTATTCCTCGTATATGGAATAACATCTGGTTAGAGTGACTGAAGACTGAAAAATTCGTTGTCACAGGAAAAGGAATCGGTGACAATTATCAATTTGCGGTACATATATAAATTTACATATTCTCCAAATGAATCAATGGGACATAGCTACTTTGATCTTACTACAGTATGCTAAGCTTTTCAAATTTGGGGTCGGTCCTTAGAGACGCTGTAACATGTCCGGGCGTTATAATGGGAATGCCAAAAGTTTTTAGAATAATACTTTGCTGTGTCCGTGGCGCGTGCGTGTGCGTGTGTGTGTACTACGCAACTCATTCACTAAATCTGGTAGGCCGAAGTGCTGTTGACTGCTTTTCCATCTTACTATAACTTTTGTTTAATTTTTTTATGGTTTATTATTGTTTATATTTTGATTTACATATATAAGGGGCCCACCAAAATCTTTTAACTGCTTAGAACTTCTAAGGGTTTTAATCCGGCCCTGTAGTAACCCTCGCCGTTCAAAATGTTATAGACATCAGTCTTTATTAACATAAATAAACTAGAATACTAGTACTTGCCTAATCAGTGGTTATTTACTTTAAATCGATCTGTATAAAGCTATATTAATAGGTTCCTCGTTGTACGAGTGGTTTTCGCGCTGGGCTACCATTCCGGTGGTCCGAAGTTCGATTCTTGGCTCGGCCAACGCGGAATCAGAGGAATTTATTTCTGATGATAGAAATTTATTTCTCGATATAATGTGGTTCGGATCCCACAATAAGCTGTAGGTCCCGTTGCTAGGTGACTAACTGGTTCCTAGCCACGTCAAAATATCTAATCCTCCGGGCCAGCCCTAAGAGAGCTGTTAATCAGCTCAGTGGTCTGGTAAAACTAAGATATATACGAAAATAATCATGATTTGCTTATCATACGTGTCTGAACGCTAACACTCATCTTTTTGTACTTATATGTTTGAAGTAGTGTTTGACTAAAAACTTAATATCATCAGGCAATAATATTCTGTTCGTGGAAGTCCCCTTAATTAATAATACGCATCAGGGCTTTAAAATCGGTCATAAGTTCTTGCATCTGGATAACAATATCTGCGGATTCTCTCTAAACTCGATCAAATGCCTTTCGCTTACTGGCTTGTGATTCTCTTAGTAAGAAATATTTCTCATCTTTCAAATTTCTTTTGAATTCTTGTTGAAAATAACCGGTGATTCTTATCTAGACAATCTGGTAATTTGACATCCTCAGCTGTTAATCTTCTCTTTTAAAGTTAAATATACAGCTAGTTAGGTTTTGGCTTTAATCCTTCCAACCATTTTATGAAAGAATTATAAGCATATTGAAAGAAGTAACCATGCCGTTATAGCGCTTTGAAAAAATATAGAAAAATAACAAAATAAATTTGAAGGGTCCAAATAATAATAAGGAAAGAAGTTTGAAATGTCTTCAGCATTGCTTCACATACTTTGGTTTCATTGCGTTCGAATACCCAGTTACTTATGAAATCCTGAAAATGTAATGTTTCGGCCTAGGTATATGGGAACTTCATTGCGGAAAACAAATTCTAAACTTATTTCTTGATATGCTGTTTCCTTCCCACAAAATGAGAAAACTACATTTGTTATAGCTAGGTAGGAATCGTAAATACGTTTTTGGTTCTTTACCCATTATTTTCTTGCCTGATCTAACTTCTATATCGTGTTCTTAAAGATTTCATGAAAGAGTGGCACGTATATAATTTATGTTAAGCACCACTATTCACCTCGTGACTCCATTTTGTAATTAAACTTATTTCTTTCAACAGTCCATCATTTCTGATGCAAAATCATACCCTTCACGTCATTTCTGAGCTATCTAAAAAAGATAGAACGATGGCCATCGGGGTAATAAGTTATGAATCTTTTTTGAGCGTAGCGCTCAAATTTGGTAACGTTGACTCCTCGTCAATTCAGTTTCACGTAGGGATATGCACAGACCCTTGATATTTAATGCCGTGCATTAATAGTTTGCCTTTGGTAAAGAGACACGATTCCACATCAAATACGCAAAAGGCCATTCAGTGTATTACAATCTATAGTGCAAAGCATTTTGAGTCATTATATAATTGCAGCATTTCAGCATTGCTTCATTGAGGGTTTTCATGTGTCCCTCATTTTCTCCAAATAAAACATTTGCTCGCTGAATGCAGCGTGTTTATCGTTTTTCATTCAGGTTTGATATTCAACTTTTTATGGGTTCATAATGCTCAGGGTATGGTTTGGGATCTGAATTGGTCTGTTCGGAAATGACGGGCTTCGGTTTTCATAAGGGAATTGCCGCTTTAGAAGCGGCTGCCGTTTAAGGATAAGCGCATAATTGTTTGTTCTTGCACTTTTATCTCCAAGAAATGTATATCCTATTACCACTTTTATTAACACTTCTGCACTCTTACCCAAAAAACACACAAACTCAAGCATTATATATACATACGTACACACACACACACACACGCACACACACACACACACACACACATATATATATATATATATATATATATATATATATATATATATATATATATATAGCGTGTGCGCGTCTGTGTGTATGTATATTGTGTTTCCATGCGTTTGTCGCACTGCCCTACTCAATAGAGAGACACCTGTGCCGTAAAATACACACAAGGGAGCCTCTACTTTTAGTGGCAAAGACTTTCCCTCTGCAGTATGTCCAACATGCCTGGGATCAAGACAAAAGGGCAGTACTCTGCAGCTCAGCATAGTATAAAAGTCATTTAGTGTCCTTCGACATGAGTTCGTAGCCCATTCTCTGCATCACAATTGCTTTACAGAAACAAGGAAAGAGTGGAATGTGAATTTGGGTTTTTCGACTGATCGTCAGTGAAGTTCTGAGTTAGTAAATTTGTAATAGAAAGTACGTATAGATGATAATCGGCTGATTAATTCATTCATCGATTTTTTTCATACTGTCATAGAATAGCACTTCAACTGTGTTTATGCGGTCGTGATCCGCTCTAAAAACATTCACATGTTTCTTACATGTAGAAGTGTATCTAATAACAGAAATGGGAAAATGTAGCAAGAGCCACGTGAAATGGATATACTCATATCATAACCAGAAAGTCAATGTTAATACTTGATATAAGAGGACTATTTATACCGATTAAAGCATACCAGCTTTTAAAAGAAAGTTTAAACATTGATACTGAATGAAGCTTTAGTTTATGAAAATATTCAGCCTTTTCATAGAATTTCAAAAGTTATACACAATCTCAGGAAGCAACTTAGCAACAGATAGCCTTGATATAAATGAGTTGCCATTTTCGTTCCGTACTCAGAGAGGAAGAGGACTTGGGTCCTTCCGTGCTTGAAGAGTGATTGTGCTTGATGCGGAGGGATGGGAGAGTTCCTGCGGTTTTATGAAGACTTTTGGGATTACAAAGAGTACAAATGTGCTGGTCATAGGATTCTGGTTGAATCTGATGGCATTAGATGATGGTATATAATCAGCACATGAATATAACGTTGCCTCGTATGCCAAAAAAGTGAGAACGAAAAGAAAGAAATCGAAGAAAGATTATATTCTGTTGAAGTCATTTTCCAAGGAAAGCAAATGTATATCTTTTGATTGAGCTAGTGACAGCTTTTTATCGAGTGGGAATAGTAAGGTAGAAAGCGGTGCAGCTGCATGTTTCAATTTAAAAGGACTGAAATTCTGGAAGCAAATGAGCCATTTCGAAAGAAAAGGAGCGAAGAAAGTCATTATATTATGTTAGTAATAGAGTAGAAAGAAAAAGTTGAGGAATACTATTGGTAAGGAATGGTAACTGCTTAATGACGGACGATTGAAAATGATTGACATGTATAGCGGATGAAAATGACGAAATGTAGTAGAATGAGAAAAAGATGAATTACAGATGAGGTGAAACAAAGAGCTGAAAACGTAATGAGTGGGAAGTGTTTATTAAGAAAAACGTTACAATTCATGAAGGCATTGTAAAGCTACTACTCCATTTGGAGTAAAAACTGGCTAAAGTAGTGGAAGCAATAAGATGCGACGAAGGAGAAGAGGAATAGCTAGACGAAAACAATGTATCAATTAGTTTTGAGTTGGTTTGGTCATGTAGAGAGAATGTGGATAATGCGCTTGTGAAAAATGTCCAGTTTGAGGTCCTGAGAAGGAAGAGAAGAGGAAGACCAAGAAACTGTCAGGATGACAGAATGGCTGATATTATTATAGACTGAAGAGGCATTCATATCTAGGAGCATTGAATAATGAAGCATTTATAGTTGATAAAATATTCTTTAAGAAACGTTGTTCATAGTAGGTTTAGCTCTGTTTAAGAACTGAAATAATTTTTGTCTCGGAAAACGTCCCTTTATAGAGGAAGAGTTTATGTTGACACATGTCTTTGCGCATGCGTGAAAAAAGAAAATAATCTCAACATAAACAGATCCGGGCGCATATCTAACCACAACTATTTTTGGAAGACGGCTTGAGGTGTCACTATTGATTATGCCAATGACCCTGCGAAGAATAGCCAAGGTATCTTCACAGACGATACTTTGCTAACCCTAAAACTTCTATGGTTTCTCAGAGACCTTCAGACTACTTCTCTGCTCGATAAAGTCTGTCTGTGACACGAGGTCTGGAAAGTAACGAGGCCATATGTTATTCTGCTGATAAAATATACACATAAGCAGTTTTTTTATTGTAGACTCTTTTTAATGTTTCCAGTGGTCGAGGGAACAAAAAGAAAAGTCAATATAATTGTTATTATGATTTTCAGAACAGATTTTTGTTAGGTTCCTTGGGACAAAAAAGAAAACAACTAAAGAAAATGGAACTGAAAAGAAGTTCGGTAAGAAAAGGATAATAGAAATGGGCCTTTATTTCATAGCAAACAGCTCGTTTACCGCCAGTCTATCAAGCTGTCTTCTTTGAAACCTTCTGGGTTTTATCCTCTTTTGGATAAATATATCTGTGAGTGAGTATGTACGTGTAACTTTTCTTCCAACATTTATAACTCGCCAGAAAAATATTCAACGAAACTATAAATAATCTCTCTCTCTCTCTCTCTCTCTCTCTCTCTCTCTCTCTCTCTCTCTCTTCTCTCTCTCTCAAGAAATGATAAAAGCCATGACATGATGAGTGATAAAGATAAAAAAAAGTCGATAACAGCCTTGCCTCGAACAAGAGAGACCTATAGATAGACGGACAGAGAATACAACCTTTACTTGATCAAGGTTTCTTAGTTATTGACTTCGATAATCCTCCTAAAATCATTTTTACTTGCTGGTTCGGACATGAAGTTCATGTTTATTTTCCGTATTAGTCTTATGATTGATCTTATTTCTTTGAATTCCTTGGACGTTGTCGAAGAAGTTTGCTATCAAATAATGATCTGAGCCTCATCACACTTGATTCTCCTCCCACAACCAACTGGCTTCACATTTTCCCTTTTCCACAATTTTGCTAGGATGTGCTCAGTGTCGTGTTTAAACTGTTTTACAATAAAAATCCACTATTAGATAAATAAATTGTATTATTTTAAATGAATGCAATCTATTTTTTCTTTCGAAACAGTGACTTTCGAAAACCTGAATTGTGTTCTACCTCAGTATTTGAGTCTTCGTTTTTTATCTTTCACAAATCATATAATTTTTTTTATGTAACTGTGTGTTTCTATTTCGCAATATTTTTCATCATCAGTGTGATATTAGTTTTGACAAACATTTTTGATAAGAAATAAATAGACCAATGACTGAAGATTTCGTATTACATTAACTATCGCGGGTAATTATATACCATTCATGCTATCTCCTTCGGCCTCATTTTAATTCTCTCGAGATTAACGCATTTATTTTTATAGAAGGTTTCAATGGCGTCTTGACTTGATATATCATTAGTGTACTTAGATTATGAACTCGCCCCACTTCTATACATGTCCTTATTGCATGACTTATGCTTTTTCCTTTGATCCATTTTGTCAGGCCTTTTTCAACTTTCAGTAAATTTTTTCGGGGTCACTTTAGAGGCCTCATAATTAATATCTTGTTTAGATTTATTGCACTGTATTACTAATGTCCATTTTACAAATGATCGTTTATTTGAAGGTCAGACTTAATCTCTTATGTAATAATGAATAAATGAATACAAGTTATCTAGTGTCAATGTAATAACTATATTTCTAGTTATCATGGTGTTATTTTATTATATTTATTACAGTCTTTCCAAAGAAGAATCTTAGCAATGGTTTTCGTTAAATTAACTAAGTTTAACGACTGATATGAGCTCCATTTTCTATAAAGAGGAACCGCTTAATGATAACGCACACTCTCGAGACCATAGTTGAGAGAATTGTAGAGAGTAATAAAATGAAACGACACAGTGGCAAAAGAGGTCTGGAATGAAAGAGGCACAGGAAAGAAGGAAGTTTGTGCAGAACAAGAGAACGTGAATACAATAAAGACCAGAATCAGTGAGAATTGAAAATTAAGAAAACCTTTTTATGTAATGTAATGTTACAGGAACATTACAGCATAAAGCAGTCATGTCAAAAGTTGGAAATGATTTCTGGACAGAAACACAACCACAGGCAGGTAGTTCTCCCAATAGGGCCCTCCCTATTTCTTATTCAAATATCGTACATGCATGAAGATCCACGGTGAAAAAAATATATATATAAACCTTGATAGCAGAGTGGATAGCCAAGCTTAAGCTATATGAAAAAGGGTCATAGTTGATTTTGCCTCCTGGAAATCCCACTACTACGCATTTCAGGGACGGCGAGTCATCGTTTTTCTCAAATATCTTTCAAACGAATTATTTGATCGAATCGGTACTTTAACACAGGGTACAAAACACCTTCCCCTAATTTTTGGTAATAGAGCGCATTGTCAAATGGTGTTAGTTAAGGCGTTTACTCTTGACTTATGAGTTGTTGCCAAGGATTGCCGACCTATGCTTTCGGACATCCTTTACCCCCGTCACGTCCCTCCCTACCACCCTCACTCAACCCACCTTCCTGGCCTTCCCGTCTTGGCCGCCCACTTTCCTGCCTATTATTTACATTAAATGACATATATAATACTGGATGCTATAAATATGTTGGGTTTTATAAATTCTCTGTCAATTTAATTATTGTAGATAATTTCTTAAATTATATAAATGGGAGTAGGCTAATGAGCGTATGACCGTCGGCTGTTCACCAAGGTCTGCTCACTTCCCTTCAAATCCCCAAGTAGGTGGAGCTTTGTCTACGTCCTTATTACGTCAGCAGGTGAATTATCGTAAAACAAAGGAAATGGGCATAATTTGGGGGAAACTACTATCGCTATCATGATATCATTGTGTATGTGCTTCTCTATTCATATCGCACTACAATTTCGTTTCCACTAATCTAACGCCGTGAATAAAGATGCAATTCTTGTACCATACCGAGTTTAGTGAATGAGTTGAGCTTCATGCATCTTGAATATTATTACTTATCATTAATGTAAAGTGAAGTGCTATTTTCATATACATACCTATTTTTGAGACAGCTTGCCTAAGTGTCACCTATTACCCTATTTTCCAGCATTTAGCATATATATATACAGTTTTTTTTTTATAAAGAAGGTACCCAGTTTTTGTCTCATTCATAAACAGTTAGGAAATTAATTTTCTCATGTTTTTCACAGGTTTATATCTCTATTTTGCAGAATCTGCAAACTGTCATGATGGAGGATTCGCTCGTCTTTTATTCTTTGACGGCAGCAGACCAAATATGCTTGTAATATATGTTTATCAAAGGAACTATATATCATCACTAATATAATCTGCATATACTTGTTTCTTGTGAATTTGATTAATTTCGAATGAGTATATACAAGTGAAAATGAATATACGTTTTTTCATATAATTACTTTCCAAAGTAATATTTTGTTTAATCTGAAGTATATATGTATACACACACACACACACACACACACACACACACACATATATATATATATATATATATATATATATGTGTGTGTGTGTGTGTGTGTGTGTGTGTGTGTTTGTGTATGTGTACATGTATATACTCCAAAGGTTAAGTATAGACAAAGTAATAGATGATATGAAAGAGATATAGATACATTGATTGATTAATTGACCAATATACGTGTGCTTTTTGCGAGAGTCTCTTATGATGATTCACTTACCTCTTGCGATTGATCCTTTATCTATTGTCAGCTTTCTCCATTTTGTATATTGCTATGAGTCGTATTGCAAATGCATTTCTGCAACAACGCGGACAAAGCAGCATGGCAGCCATGACCACAATGACAAAATCCGTCTCCATCAATTACGCAGTGAATAATAATTATAGTGCGATTGCTCCATCCGATAGACAACCCCTTATCATTACGGTATTACCTGACATGCCAAGGATACTATAAACAAATACGTTGGGAAAAATTATGGTCATTACGCCAAACCTCGCTATCCTTTTCATTATGAACTCTCCAATTATCTGCCGGTATTGAAAAATATCAGGGAAAACGGGGAGAAATGAGAAACACAGCGATAAAGAAAGTGAGAGAAAGGGAGGGAGGGAGGAGAGGGAAGGGATGGGGGACAGCAGACGTTCGAATCTGTCAATGACTCCTTCTTACTCATACGACTTTGCCTTTAAAAGTCAAGAGTAAAAGCCTTAACTAACACCATTTGACAATGCGCTATATTACCAAAAATTAAGGGTAGGTGTGTTGTACACTGCGTTAAAGTTCTATTTCGATCGAATGATGAGTTTGAAAGATATTTGAGAACAACGATGACTAGCGGTCCCTGAAATGCATAGCAGTGATCCGAAAAGAAAGGGGATTCCTTTAGATCATTTGGAAGATACAGTCGAGTAGTTTGAGTAAACAGGTAGACAGTGGTTACGGTAATGTATCGGTATTTTGATTTTTTAGGACAGTCACCGCTCTTTTAAAGTGTGTGTGAAGTACAGCATTTATCCAAGGAGTGGCAACAGCCAGATATATATATATATATATATATATATATATATATATATATATATATATCTATATATATATATATATATATATATATATATATATTATGTATGAATATATAATACTGTCTATATATTTTTGTTTATAGTAATAAAATAAATGTTATGTTATCTATTAATATTATATATATATATATATATATATTATATGTATTATAATAAATGCTATATCATAAGAATAAATAATAATAATAATTAGTAATAATAATAAATAATAATTACTAATTAATAATAAATGCATAAAACAAAGATCCACTGACATCACGACAGACACAGTCAGACACCAACTAAAGAAAATGCCCAACTGGAAAGCTCCAGGTCCCGATGAAGTTCATGGATACTGGCTAAAAACTTCAAGGCCCTACAGTGCCTACACCCAAGAATAGCAGAACAACTCCAGCATTGTATCACAAATCACCATGCACCCAAATGGATGACCACAGGAAGAACATCCTTAGTCCAGAAAGACAAGAGTAAGGGAAATATAGCCAGTAACTATAGGCCTATCACCTGCCTACCAATAATGTGGAAGTTACTAACAGGTATCATCAGTGAAAGGCTATACAACTACCTAGACTAGAGGATACAAACACCATCCCCCACCAACAGAAAGGCTGCAGAAGAAAGTGTAGGGGCACAAAAGACCAGCTCCTGATAAACAAAATGGTAATGAAGAACAGTAAGAGAAGGAAAACCAACCTAAGCATGGCATGGATAGACTATAAGAAAGCCTTCGACATGATACCACACACATGGCTAATAGAATGCCTGAAAATATATGGGGCAGAGGAAAACACCATCAGCTTCCTCAAAAATACAATGCGCAGCTGGAATACAATACTTGCAAGCTCTGGAATAAGACTAGCAGAGGTTAATATCAGGAGAGGGATCTTCCAGGGCGACTCACTGTCCCCACTACTCTTCGTAGTAGCCATGATTCCCATGACAAAAGTACTGCACAAGATGGATGCTGGGTACCTACTCAAGAAAAGAGGCAACAGAATTAACCATTTACTGTTCATGGACGACATCAAGCTGTATGGTAAGAGCATCAAGGAAGTAGATACCCTAATCCAGACTGTAAGGATTGTATCTGGGGACATCAGGGTGGAGTTTGGAATAGAAAAATGTACCTTAGTCAACATACAAAAGGGCAAAGTAACAAGGACTGAAGGGATAAAGCTACCAGATGGGAGCAACATCAAACACATAGATGAGACGGGATACAAATACCTGAGAATAATGGAAGGAGGGGATATAAAACACCAAGAGATGAAGGACACGATCAGGAAAAAATATATGCAGAGACTCAAGGCGATAGTCAAGTCAAAACTCAACGCCGGAAATATGATAAAAGCCATAAACACATGGGCAGTGCCAGTAATCAGATACAGCGCAGGAATAGTGGAATGGACGAAGGCAGAACTCCGCAACATAGACCAGAAAACTAGGAAACATATGACAATATACAAAGCACTACACCCAAGAGCAAATACGGACAGACTATACATAACACGAAAGGAAGGAGGGAGAGGACTACTAAGCATAGAGGACTGAGTCAACATCGAGAACAGAGCATTGGGGCAATATCTGAAAACCAGTGAAGACTAGTGGCTCAAGAGTGTATAGGGGAAGAAGGACTGATAAAAGTGGACGAAGACCCAGATATATACAGAGACAGGAGAATGACAAGCAGAACAGAGGAATGGCATAACAAACCAATGCATGGACAATACATGAGACAGACCAAAGAACTAGCCAGCGATGACACGTGGCAATGGCTACTGAGGGGAGAGCTAAAGAAGGAAACTGAAGGAATGATAACAGCGGCACAAGATCAGGCCCTAAGAACCAGATATATCCAAAGAACGATAGATGGAAATAACATCTCTCCCACATGTAGGAAGTGCAATACGAAAAATGAAACCATAAACCACATAGCAAGCGAATGTCCGGCACTTGCACAGAACCAGTAAAAAAAGAGGTATGATTCAGTGGCAAAAGCCCTCCACTGGAGCCTGTGCAAGAAACACCAGCTACCTTGGAGTAATAAGTGGCACGAGCACCAACCTGAAGGAGTGATAGAAAACGATCAGGCAAAGATCCTCTGGGACTATGGCATCAGAACAGATAGGGTGATACATGCAAATAGACCAGACGTGACGTTGATTGACAAAATCAAGAAGAAAGTATCACTCATTGATGTCGCAATACCATGGGACACTAGAGTTGAAGAGAAAGAAAGGGAAAAAATGGATAAGTATCAAGACCTGAAAATAGAAATAAGAAGGATGTGGGATATGCCAGTGGAAATTGGAAAAACTAGAGGCTGAAGTAGCTCCAGGACTTATGCAGAAGAGTGTGATCCTAGAAACGGCGCGCATAGTAAGAAGAGTGATGGACTCCTAAGGAGGCAGGATGCAACCCGGAACCCCACACTATAAATACCACCTAGTCGAATGGGAGGACTGTGATAAACAACAAAAAAAAAAAAAAATAAATAAATAAATAAATAAATAAATAAATAAATAAATAAATAAATGCATACTAATAATAATAATAAATGCATACAAGTATTATGCCTAATGATTAAAATTTTAATCAACTTTGCATTGCTTTGATAGTAACTGAATCACTTTACGTTGTGCTTTTCAAAGTATTATCTACAATTCCTATGAACTGAATAAGACTTCTGTTCAGTATCAACTGATGTAACTGTTTTGCTGTAAAAACTAGAAAAGAAGAAACCTATTCTGATCAATACAAAGTGGTCAGAGAGCCAGCTGGCTAATATTCAGTTGTTGGACGCTCTGAAGCCTTTTTAAAGTCTGATGAAGACCTTGACAATCATTTATCAGTTCCTTTTTGGTTTTCAGTAACATTCAGCCATTCACGAGGGTCAAAATAAAAATTTTCTCCCGTAGCTAATAGTAATAGTTTCCGCTCGTCTTTTGTAACAAACCTACAGCTTACACCTGTCATTTTTGTCCGAGTTGACTAAAGTGTACCAACCATCTGAATCCAAATAAGGTTTATGGCTATAGTGGCCCTTTGTGTGTGTGTGTGTGTGTGTGTGGTGTGTGTGGTGTGTGTGTGCGCGCGCGCGTTTGTCAGGTTCCTGAGTGAGTTGGAGATGAGTTTGTCTCTGAGAATGGATGTAATTTACTACCTGAAAAAAATTTCCTTTCACCTAGTAGCCATTATTCAGTATGTTCTTGACTCTAATTTCACCTCATTTTCTTCTGACTCCCTAATGGAAGAGTTTCCGATTTCTTACCATATATATAACAGTTATCTTATCATCCTTTCATGAACATGTTCTTGATAGCCTTGGAGTCAGGTCTTCAGTTTTGAGCATAAAAAAAAAAAATGGCCGTGATTTGCGGCCTTTAAAAGTTCTTACGAGTAACATGAGGACATGATCAAATATTCAGCACATTGAATTTTTTTTTTATGCTAGCGTTCTGTTTATTACATATAATTACAATCCATTACAGCTGAGGATACAAAATTCATGACCACATTTACCGCTTCATTTATTTTCTGCCATTAGCTAATGACTACATTTTTTATCAGATTTGGCTGTCACGTTAACAACCTTCCTTTTTTTCAGAGGAATTCTTTTCTCTAATATGTTTTTTTTTTCTTCGTTTGTGATAACACTCTTAAAGACGATGTAGTTCCTGCCACTTAAAACGAGGTCCTTCTATTGTCGTCAAACCTTGCATCCTGACAGCGCGAATATTAAAACAACTTAAAACAAAATTCATAAACATTTTTTATGTGCTAATAAACAATGATATATATATATATATATATATATATATATATATATATATAATATATATATCATATATATATGACTGAGTTACTACGACCCGTTGTTCTTAAGGAAGAATTCGGTAAATAAGGCAAATCGCCAGTTTCGTAGCTAAATTGGATCTATGCAAATAAGGGTTACATATAGGGCAGCCACTGTTGTCTGATTGGATTTCTTGCATTCTCATACATATTTCGAGGTATTAATGCTATAAGATAAAAAAAAGCTAGAAACATATTTCTGGATATCACGGTTATGCCACAAAGATTTTCGCCTACATGGAAAAATATAAAATAGAATGTGTATATTTATCCCATTGAGATCCCGGAAGGATTTTGGTACGTTTCGGAGTTTACAATGTAAAGATGCCTTATAGCCCAGTGGTTCTCAACCTTTTTTGGCCCATGCACCCTTTCATCATATGTCAGAATGTCTTACCCCCTCCCCCTCCAAAACTATCTGTCTCAAAAAGCGCATTCCAGATAATATGTAAAAAAATACTGACACAACCACAAACTAGCCAAGCGTGACCCCTCACTTGTGCCGACCGATGCAGGCTGCATTTTGTTTGGCCCTTGAGCTAGTTTGAACTGCCAGTCTATAGTCACAATTTCCCCCCCCCCCCCCCCCCCCCCCCCCCCCCCCCCCCCCCCCCCCCCCCCCCCCCCCCCCCCCCCCATCCCCCCCCCCCCCACCCCCCCCCCCCCCCCCCCCCCCCCCGCCCCGCCCCGCCCCATCCTTGAAACTCTGAAGTTATCCCATCCCGGTGTTGCGAACTACTGCCATATTATACGAACGCAACCTTTTCTGTATATTTGCCGAGTCACTGGCATATCTCGTAACTTTTTAAAAAAGGGACAGTATTAATGAACATATTAGATAAAATTTCTAGAGACAAACTGAACAATTGGTACTATCAGCTCCGCTACAGTAAGGAAATTCTAAATAATAAGAATACTCCAAAATGTGTAAAGGTGTTCTTTAAGAAGATTTTATAAGGATTATATCTAAAACTTTCGTAAACGATGGACGTTGTAGAGTCTTAATGAGAAGTTCGAGACAAGTTGCTAAATAACTGGATAAAATTCAGCCGTAATATCTCCATTTATAAAAGTTCCTGTAGAAAATGCCGATTTCTTATAAGTGATAAATGTACATATATATATGCCTTGGTGTTTGTACCCAAGAAAAACTTATACTTTTCGTGCTGCAAGTTTCTTAGGTTTTTACGATCGGTCTCAAAAAAGCTCTTGTAAGCGAGACAAACCGTCGCAGTCTTTGTATAAGATGGAGTTAGACCGGCCCCTTATCACAAAATGGTTCTTTTTTATCGTTCATCATATTCCGGTGCATATAGCTGTAAGATAAACTTGCTCCTATCTGAGTTATTCCTATTTTATTCAGAGCTACAAAAACGCTCTGATTTTACCGCTTTGTTGCCAAGATGATCTTTTCTGATATCGGGAAACTCTTTCTTTTTTCTAGTACATGTTTCCTCCTTCCCTATTCTTTAACTTTATTCGTATCTATTTCCTTCGTTTGTTACTCATAAAGTCTTGTATTTTCTCCCCGTGAAGCAGCTAGTCGTCCCTCCCGGAAAACCCATTTCTCATAAGACCTGCTAATTGCCTTATTATATGTTATTGAGATGAGGATCTCGTATGAGTGAGGATATGAATTCAGGTCACGTATGATTTGTTGCGTCATCGCAAGCATTAGATGGTATATATTAGTTTCGTTACATCTAATTTAATCCTCATTTTCATTGCTAATCGGTTTGTTACCTTTGCAGATTGAATACTGAAATATATAACAAGGTAGCTGTGCCTTCAGTGCATAGCTCGCTAACAAAACCAATTTGTGATGGAAATGAACATTATATTCAACAAAATTAATTTAAGCGTCCTGCAATACTCTGCCCATTAACTTTTTGGCAAATTACAAAATATGTTCTTATCTAAAATTGTAGAGATTACATAATAAAGCATTTTTCTCAGATAGATCTGCTGGAAAGTACTTCAGACATCAAAATGCAACTAAACTGCTTAAATATTGCACCAGCATTAAAAAAAATGTGATATATTTGTTTAATTAGGGCTGCCATAGAATATTATCACCTTTATCTATCTAGTAAGTTTATTGTCATCGCTCTTGTTTCTAATTATTTAGTTGTCTAACATCTTATTTTTCATTTGCATTATTGCATTTAATCTACATATACCAAAAAAGGAAATGATATTGTTCAGCTTCGAACACAAATCTGGAGATTAAAAGAAATACTTTTAAAATTACCACTTAACGAAATCGTTCTCTCTTTCTCTCTCTGAAACACATCCATTGAAGAGAGGATATATGAAATTCTAAACCTTTGTCCAGCAGATATGAAATCCTAAAATTGTCAAATGATTGCAAATTTTACATAGTGTTAAGTTTGCATTTATTCTCTTTTCCATTTTCATATTGTTTTGAATACATTTACAACCATTTACTGATTCACTTATACGGAGACAGACACAAACATGTACAAGCACAGACAAACAGTCACACATATACACGCACGCAAATCGCACACAATGTACACACACACACACACCCGCACGCAAACGCGCACGCGCGCGCACAAATTTATATATATACATGCATATATATGTGTATATGTACCATGTGTGTATGTATATATATATATTCATTTGTCTGTATATTAAGTCATTAATATCGAATTTACTATCCTTGGTTACACATCATGTTTCAATCCGATTATGAGTGTGAATAAACGCAAATAAAATTGAGACTGTTGTTGCCCAGTTAAAATTAAAATAACATAGATAGCTCTTACATCAGTATGCTATGTATGTGATATGACAAGACGGATTCTTTTAGAAACACATCGACAAGAACTCTCAATATCCACTTCATAGCGAAAATTTACTCATTACTGATGTATCTTCACCTACGAAAATATTAGGATTATTAAAGTTCCTCTGGATATCGCTCCACATAATGAGGAATCATTAAATGCGATAATTACATCTCTAAGATCTGGGATTAACATTCTCTCTCTCTCTCTCTCTCTCTCTCTCTCTCTCTCTCTCTCTCTCTCTCCCTCCTTTCTCTCTCTCTCTCCTCTCTCTCTCTCTCTCTCTCTCTTGATAACATAATTAAGAGCATTCTGGTTTTATTTATTAACTTGGTTTTACCAATATGTCTCATAAAAACAAATGACGCAGAAAACAAACAGTAACTTGACCTTAAACTTTGTCGTCCGGTCACTACTCAGAAATATTTCCTTTGATTAAAGATATCATTCATTCCATCTAGGTAACCATGACCAAGTAAAGTCCCATTCAACTAGCTTTTGGGACTGTCGTTGTCTCGGTTCATAGTCGATCAAATGAGAGTCAACTTTCCATATCACAGGTCCTTTAATATTCGGGTGACATCAGTCATAAACAAGGGGTTCATTGAAGGACTTATCTGCTGGGATGTTTTTACCGCTGTGAAGATTGTTGGTATTAAAAAGAGTATTAAAAGCATGGCTTCTGTTTGAAACGTTCCTTTGTTCTTTAGAAAGTCTCGTGCATTAACCTCTTATTCGGTAATAATTATCCATTCAAAAATTTTCGGATGT
Organism: Macrobrachium nipponense; assembly: GCF_015104395.2. Taxonomy (NCBI): domain Eukaryota; kingdom Metazoa; phylum Arthropoda; class Malacostraca; order Decapoda; family Palaemonidae; genus Macrobrachium; species Macrobrachium nipponense. Next base: position 18,376,978 of record NC_061096.1, read on the forward strand.
ATTCATTTATATTTACAGGTCTGATCACAGAAATACTGAAAATTAATCGATTCTAGAACCGTACCATTTACAAGTGATAGTACGCGGCTGGATCGACTGATAGGCTTTATGAAAAAAATTTCCGATAGCTACAAGTCTCTTAATGTCCCCCTCATCGAATCTTTTCGCTTTTTTCTCTCTCGCTCTCTCCTTTTATCTCTTTAAGAGGCCATTAAGTGGATTTCCTACGGAAGACAAAGGCGACAATGATCTGATGGAATCTGCCATTTTCATGGATGGACACGAAAAAGGGTATTTATTACGTAATGGTTTTTTAACGGGCCGGGGGTGGAAGACTCATATCCGTCTGCGACTGATTTCTGCTATTCAGTTTGTTTCCTTTTTTGTAATGGACTCGTGCCATTACTTTGCAAGAGTGATAATATACGTATATACATGCACGCACATACACTCTTATACTTCATACATGGGTGTAATTATAGTATATATATATAATATATATATATATATATATATATAGATATATATATATATATATATTATATTATAATATATCATATATATATATACATTAATCTCCCTGTGGTCCTTTTCCCCGTTTGAGGGGCTGGCTTCAAAAAGTGTTACCTTTGCAGTTTTCGGAAAGTTATTTTGTGAATGAAGCAACCAAGCCTTTCAAATTGTCAGTTACCCAATTTATTGCTTAGATTAACAGAGGAGCATATTAATTATTGCATGTGCGCACGTTCTTGTAAGTGCAAGTTTGCACAAACGTAAACGAATGTATGTGTGCATCACCTATAAGCACTTGGGAGTATAAGAGCAATTATAAGTGCAATTATTAAAGTATTAGTGATCGTAATGCCCAGTTGAAAACTTGGTTCCTCATTGGCTAACAGGCAAGGTCAGTAAACCATGAAACTAAATTTATACCTCTCTCTCTCTCTCTCTCTCTCTCTCTCTCTCTCTCTCTCTCTGTCTGTCTGTCTGTCTGTCTCTGTCTGTCTGTCTGTCTGTCTCTCTCTCTCTCTCTCTCTCTCTCTCTCTCTCTCTTTCTCAACCTACCAGCATACGGATAACAATATAAAAAAGAAAGAATTCCCTTTAATGAAATGCAACAATTCTTCATCGCAGCTGACATCATAGTCATGTTTGGTTCTTGTCCGCTCTGCTGGATACTGGCTACTTACACTGTGAGTAAAGATTCAAGAGATTAGGGTCGTGAGATGCCTCAGTTACTCTTATTAAGATATATAAATTCAAAGCAAGAGATCTTTGAAAAAACAGCATTGCTTGTTTCGAAGGTCTGACATGGGATATTGAAACTCAGTCCTATCACATCGAAAGAAGTAACCAGCTGAAGAGGAGATAAGGTTAAGAACATGAAAAAATTAAATAACAATTGAAGAATTGTTAAATATTACAAAAAATCAAAATACATTTCGGACCCATTCCACCACGCTATAAAGAAAGGAGAAAGTAGCATGATCTAAGGGATGCGGTTTGCTGGCGTGACTTGTCAGCCAATCAGAAAGTCGTGTTTTGAATTAATCTACTTTTAAACCACATTTCTTTCCAAAAACTTCGTCATTGTTCTTGAGTAAGCACTGGCTAACAGTACTAATTTCTACTTAGTGGAAACTGTCTGAGTAATTATTTCCTCTCTCTCTCTCTCTCTCTCTCTCTCTCTCTCTCTCTCTCTCTCTCTCTCTCTCTCTCTCTCCTTGCCTGTGCTTTGTGTTTTCATTGACTGACGTATCAAATCCATTCATTCTTTCCTCCATAATCAATATGAATATACTTAGGGAAAGGAATGTAATGGCGCATAAAAAGAACGTAGAATATTTTCAAGTAGAGAGAGAGAGAGAGAGAGAGAGAGAGAGAGAGAGAGAGAGAGAGAGAGAGAGAGAGAGAGAGAGAGAATACCCACTTTGTTCCTTTAGCAAACTAAAAAGAAAATTACCTTTCGAGTATTGCAATATGCATCGGGTATTAAAACAGTATACCGTAATTCCTTTTATGCATAAAATTTTCTTTATAATCCATGTATCTCTTTACAGTGTTTATCACAAAATAACTTTACCTGCCGTAGCGTGAATAAGGGAAGACAGAAGTTTGTTCTTTCAAGTCTTCAGTGCGCCGTAGGTTTAAGTATAACTGTAAATAATTTCTTGATATTTTAGAAATCGTAAACCCCTTCAGATTTTCTCTTGCATTTCGATTCGGTACTTTAAGGAGATGGGTCTTAATCATCATTGGCAAAAGTTATCTCAAAAATTCTACGATAACTTATTATCTCATTACGTATGGTTTTTCTTCAGATACAATTATGAAGAAAACTTGGTCAAGAATGGGCATATGGGTGTGGTTGTAATGTATAATAGCAATTCCTCATTAAAAAAAAAAAAAAAAAAAAAAAAAAAAAAAAAAAAAAAAAAAAAAAAAGTATCTTTGGCTGAATCAAATTTTCCGTACAGCGTATAATCAAGGCCACCAAAAATAGATCTATCTTCCGGTGGTCTCGGTATAACGCTGTATAAGCCGCGGCCCATGCAACTTTAAACATGACCCGTTGGTGGCCTGCCCTACATCGTTGCCAGACTCGCGATTATGGCTAACTTTAATCTTAAACAGAATTTTGAAAAACGGCTGAGGCTAGAGGGCTGCAATTTGCTATGTTTGATGAATAGAGGGAGGATGATCAACATGCTAAATTGCAGTTCTCTAGCCTCAGTAGTTTTTAAGATCTGAAGGCGGACAGAAAAAAGTGCGGACGGACAGACAAAGCCATCTCAATAGTTTTCTTTTACACATAACTAAAAACGGCAGCAGTCATCGGGAAACCCACATGGTAAGCAGTCTGCTTATTGTGGAGCCCAGGCAAAGGTTGCTGTACACGTCTTTTCTGTAGAAGCCTGGAAGAAGAGACAAGGTGCTTCTTTTTGGCTAATGTTCCTTCCATTCCATCAATTTTAACAATGACATTTATCTCTTATTGCTGTATACTTGTCATTTGTTATTACCTTTTCTAATAATTTTTTGGCGTTTGTTTACATTATTTACTGCCGTATTATTATTGTAAGCGAGATACTTGGTCACATTTTCAAAATTGGATTATAAAAGGAGAAATTAGAATTATTCTCAGAAATACAAAAATCGTTCGAATTCAAACCCAGAGTCCATCGGAACAAAAATTGAGTCAATTTTAATTTCGAAAGCAGATTTTTTTTTTTTTCTTGCATAATGATCCATTATTTCCTCTCTTCGCCCCCACCCCTCTCCCGCCCCCACTTCATCATATCATCTCTCTCTCTCTCTCTCTCTCTCTCTCTCTCTCTCTCTCTCTCTCTCTGCAATTACCTCCCAATGCCAAAACTGGTTACCAATCTCAAACTGCCGATTTTTCCTCTTCGTGGTCTCTCGCTCTCTCTCTTCTGGGATTAAAATAGAAGGACGTATTGTTCTTTTTAATGAATGTCTAATTTTTTGGGCAGAGGCGCGGAATTTAAATGGAGTCTACCCAATATGTATATTGAGGACAAGTAATCAGTTTGATATGCTGTTGTACGCCGATGGTTTCTGAGAGGCGAGAATCAAGTCAGCCAGTTTCCTTATTTTGTTTGTTTAATTCATAAAATTTCCTCATCTAAAGTCCTGCTTTTTCAGGTAAAACTAATGTGACAGCGAACTAATCCCTCCAGTAATGAAGGTATCAATGGTAGTTTGTATATTCATGTTGAAATCAAGCCAGGACCATACTGATGTCTAGTATAGTAATGACAATAATAAAACAAAAATTCTGCAGCACCAAGTTCTTTCAAGAAAATATAAACATATGGAAGAAAGTTAATGGGAATGGAATTACCAAATGACAACATGCAAAAATCAAATACCCGATTTGAAAGGGTGGCAGGCATATTGGCCAAAAAAGGCGTATTCCTTATCTCTTCCAAACTTCTTCAGGAAATATGAGAACAGGTCCCCTTGGATAGTCAGGGTCTCTGGGCTCCACAATTAGGCCCCTAAAGAGGCCAAATTTATAAAACAGGACCCTTGGGCTTCTCTGGATAGCACCAGAGGGTCCTTGTCACCACCGATGATCAAAGATTCCCGGAAGATGGCCTTTATTAATAAAATTAAAAAAAAAAAATTTAGGGTCTCGAAATTTAAACAGATTCTCTCTAGCATGTATATTGGAAGATTTGAAAACGGTTAAATATGCACTTGCGAGCTGATGGTTCCTGAGAGGTGAATCTAATACGGCAGTTTCCTTATTCGGTATGTTTTCTTCAAAAAGATATATTGGTCTAACGTCCTCTTTGTTGTTTTTTTCCTTTTTCCTAATACTTGGTTCTCAGCAATCAAGGAATAGAGGTCAGTTCCGACTCTGATGTCCATATTCCTGTTGAATTCATATTTTTGTAATTAGGCTCCAAATCAGGCCTCACCATGATGCTTTTTAGTAATAATAATAATATCATTGCAATATTAAAGTCTTTCAAATCGATTTAAACACATGCAATAAATTAAAAACAGATCAATAACAAATGACATGCTCACGAAAATAAAAGTTTTTCCTTTGTGCATCTGTAGGAGGCACCAGCAACACCCAGGACCGGAGTATCCTCGAAATCCCCAGAAACACACCATATTATTCCCTGCTTATAAATATTCCTTGAAGACACGAACTCCATCCTTTGCTCGGGAGATTATAATTGGTTCTAGGATGGGTTTTGTGTCTTCAAGGAGCGTTAGAAAGCAGGAATTGTGTTCTGTCTTTCTCCAAAACTAAAGCAAATCGGGTTCACTAACAGAGGTATCCTCAGGGGATTCCGGATGGAGTCTTTGGCCCCCTGGAGTTATTGGGAGGGGGGGCCGTCTGTTGCTTCACAGAGAAGTCCAAAGGCCCTGTTTTATAAAGAGGGCCTCTTTGTGGGCTTGACTTTGACATTCTGAGGTCCTTGGATTAAATTACAATATGTTTAAACTGCGATAAGACCCATTAAGCTCGCCGAAAAGGTTACTGCATCTTTAAGTATGTTTCTGATGTTCACGGATTCATTGCCACGATAAAAGTGGGGTAAGAACCATCACAAGGCCTGAATAGCAAAAGATACCAGGTCCTTGGGCGCGTGGTTTAATTTTTCCGTATTGGGTTTCTCATTTTTTAATAATTCCGTTAAAGACATGATGAAACAGTGACAGCCAGCATGGAAACCTTATTCGCAATGGTACTACGTCTTTAAGTTTGCATTTGCGGTTTCTGAGGGAGGCAGACTTGCACATAGCAAATCATAAACTATAAGCAATGATCATCCTGGGCATTGTCTATATAAGTACTTCTACTTTACAAGTAGTTGCATAAAGTCCATAGTTTAGTGTCCATAGCAAGATTTCTTTTAAGTTGAATTTAACAGTTGAACTTGAATAAAAAAAAAATCACAACAGAAGCTAAGGAGAAAAAGGAAAATAATTATTGTACTGGTTTCTGAGGTTCTCGGACCAGCTTTAAATATCAAGTTTGTCTTTTTAGAATTCATCTTTGGAGTAAGAATAAGCAAAATATACCACTAATGTTAAGATTGTTTAGATATCAAGGAACATTTTCCTGCTCTTATATATTTCAATTGCTGGAACAATTTGTCTTAGCACAGTATTGATACTGCATTTTTAAATTAAATTTCATATTTTTGGTTGTTTTATCTTAATTATTTTCGTATCAGGTCTTGTTTCTTGGGGTTTATTTGTAGAATATGAAAGAAAACAATTGCATTTATAATCTGAGTATGCTTTTGAGATTCTTGAATGATCTTTAGGACCAAGTCAACCTCCTCGACGGACTTGTGAAAAGAAACAAAACAACTTAAACAGTGATATGTCGTCTTTAGTTTCGTTTCTAAACCCAGTGACCTACTTTTAAGATGTATGTTTTAGTTATATATTCATGAGGGGTAAATTATAGGTTGATTTATGAGGTAAAGGTATTTACAAGACACCTTGTCGTATCCTTGGATTAATAAACAGAAACAGTTTTCTTTTCTAACTTAAATAGTATAAACTTCTTTTCGTGCTAACGCCTGTAAATGGCATTATATCTGCAATTTAGCTCTTTATTTCCCTGCACTTCTCGATGTTATCAAATTTATGGTAGTTCAGTGGTTTAACTTCACTCGTTGCTAACATTTCCTAGGATTAACCTTCTTTGATGAAGGTACCGCAAGCGACTGTCAATAGCCATCACAGCTAGAGAGAGAGAGAGAGAGAGAGAGAGAGAGATATACGATATCTCTGACAATAGGTCAGACTCACGTAGAATGTGATCTTGAATGCACAAATACAGAATCTTTTCTTTATAATGTAATTCAAAATTTAAACGAAACTGCGAGAAAACCAGGTTCTCGCCCAAAAATAACTGATACAGCCTATTACTATTAAAAAGTTTGTAAAATTCACGTTAATGATTTTCAATCAAAGGATGGTATAAGCACTTAGGTTCTTACGATGGATATCAATGGAGAAATGAGTCCGTGGTTATTTATGTGTACATATATTTAAAGATAAGTCTGTACAGAAAGATTTCGGGAATCTGTTCCATTCCCCTTTTGAAACCGAACAGATTCCCGAAAGCTCTCTGTACAGATTTAACTTTAAATATATGTATATATACATTCCTGTGATTTTTTTTCTCCATTTTACGACTCGTGCTACTATGAGTATTTTTCAGTTAATCTCAATCCCACGTGAATGAATCAAAAGTAAGACCTTCATCATTTATTTTCCTAAAACTGGAAGATATAAGTAAATCATAGATCATATATCTCTTTTCTCCCTTTCTGAGATTTTCCGTACTCGATCTGCATTCCTTTTTTAATCCAGTGAACTTTCGGTTACTAATTAAGTCTTTTCACTCTAAGTACGCATTGCATTTACTATTCAAGCAAAATCTGACTTTACTGTGGTTTACAGTGCGGGAATATATTAAAACCCTTTGCATTAAAGCAGAATGGAATATAGTCATTATAATAATACTGATTAAGTTAATTTATTAGGATTTGGTTGTTAATTATGCCTTTCAAAATGCAGATATGCATTTGATATTGCATATCTAAGGTGATAAAAGGCTTGAGACATATCAACTAATTTAAGTCAATTAACGTAGCCTATGACAATAATTACACTAACACTGCAAAGTATTGTATATATGATATTTGAGATTTATATAAATGCTTCACACGAATCATACTTTTGTGCAATGTGCTATAAAAATCTGTCGAGTTTAAAATAATACCGCAACATTTACTGCGTTCATTGGCTTTTGCAAAACTGCAAGTTGAACCTAGCTTTAAAATGAACTAATTTATGGCAATGTAAACGGCAACAACAAGCTACCATCTAAAAGGGTGTTACAAATAGTAACCTACAGTTGAAATTACGTTAAGGAAAGGAGTAACAACCACAAATTTGTCACCGTTTTATCTAGGGCGAAAGCACCGAAAAACTACTGTGCCTTGCAGGGCTGTGTCTTTCATATTTTCGTCGATGAAATCTTACCAAAGCATCGGATGTGGATCGTCTTTTGCAAATAGGTATTTGAAGCCACAGCCTAATTTGTAAAAGTATGCAGTGATGTCTAATATTGATCATTTAGGCACTTACCAGTGTAAATAAAAGAAAAAAATAAAGGGAAACTTAGATTTAGTAAGCACCCAGATAGAGGCTAGTTGTGACGTAAACTTTGACGTCGGTCGTAATAGTAGGGTCCTCAGCTCTACAATGTAGCTATGATTAAATGATATATATATATATATATAATATATATATATATATATATAATATATATATATATATATATATATATATACATATACTATTATGATATTATATATATATATATATATATATATATATATAATATCGTAATATATATATATATAATATATATAATATATATATATATATATATATTTATATATATATATAAAACGATCTAAATGGAATAATCAAAGTAACTGAAAATTGAAAGAATGAGCATCTTCAGCTTCCTTAAGAATAAATAAAAAATAAAACCGGGAATACATAGACTCACTGATAACCACTCAACAACCCAACAACAAATATTTGTGTTAGTTTCAAGGAAATGAATCAAGCTTATAGAAACAACAAAACTGACACAGAGGCGTACAAATGAAATAATGAAGGGGGAGTAGTGTGCTATACCAAGCACTGTGGATTTATCATGGGATTGATCTCGCATTAAGGGGTTTAAGGTTACGACACTTACGTTATGTTGCATTCATTTAGTAGGACTAAGCAGGTACTCGTGAGCCAATATGAAGCAATAGAAACTCCAGGATAACAATGGTTTTCACAGAGAGTGTCTAGGACTTGGCCATATTTCAAGTTAAAGGAATCGTGAATTGCGCCTTGTAACTGTATTACACAATCAATACTCTCATTTGATGCCAATTCCCTTATTGTACTCTGCTTAGAGACATGCATCATCGAAACGAAGAGAGAGAGAGAGAGAGAGAGAGAGAGAGAGAGAGAGAGAGAGAGAGAGAGAGAGAGAGAGAGAGAGAATGTAGGGTAGGTTGTTTGAGTATGTGAAACAATATAAGATCTCCGTATACCACTACTATTACTACTACCACAAACATCTGAGTCTTCATTCATAAAGCATATGGGGGGGATGTCTAGTAAAGTACGTCATACTACAATATCAGTGAGTGGGAGGGCCTACTAGATTTAGCTAAGTTTCCCTCTAAATTTCTTTGATTTGCTCTGATAATTGTCGTAATTATCAACATTAGATCTCACTGCATATTTTAGCCAATTAGGCTGTGGCTTCAAGTAGCTATTTCTAAAATACGATCCATATCCAATGCTTTGCTAAAATTTTATCGACGAAAATCAATTAAATACGGCTCTGAAATGCCGAGTAGAATTTTTCCATATCATTTGAAACACCTACCACTAACGATAAGGCACTGTTGTAAAGAGTCACAAACATGACGCCTCCATGATAAGGAAACGAAAGCCATTAACGAAATACTTCTGCAGTGGCCGAAAAAGCAGACAGGAGCCTGTTATTTCGCTTGAATGGCAGGTCATGGGAAGGTTATCTTCACTAAAGGGACAACGGGCCCATCCATTTGGTTCAGAGTACCATTTACAGGACAATATAGCTAACGGATTGTAAAAGAAAAGAGACTGAATTTAGAAATTTTAAAAAGTGAAAACATTTCTGACGCAGAAAGTCTGCTTCATTTCTACTGCATTACAGATTAAGACCAACATCATCATCATCATCATAATCATCATGAGGCGCCTCTGACGTTGGTCGATGCAAAGAGCCTTTTGTGAAATTCCGAGACTCGTGACTTTATTGTTCTTTCACTTGACGAACCTCCAGTCATTTCCAGCCTCCTTCCCCATAGCTCTCATCTAAGATGGTCTGGGTTTTCCAGCTTTTCTGGTGCCAAAAGGAGCGTTCAGGAACTATTCTAAATCTATATTTGAAGGATAAAGCTGATGGGGAATCACTATCCGTTCACAAACACAAATGTCACAGAGAAAGACAGGATAACAGCAAAGCATGCAGTTCACAGTTGAAATGTGACTGCTTATGTAAATTGCCTTAGCTGCAAGCATTTAGCTAACAGACAACAAATTACTTCCTGTAAAGAATTAGATTGAAAGCTGCTTGAATGCTAAAGCTACCCACTGAATTAAATGAGTGGCAATAATAAGACAACAAATACGGGATAATTATCATTGGAAATGGAAAAGGAGAGAGAGAGAGAGAGAGAGAGAGAGAGAGAGAGAGAGATAGAGAGAGAGAGAGAGAGAGAGAGAGAGAGAGAGACTGCTTCCATCCAAAACTTTAACCTGCCAGACGAAGTTTGAGTGAAAATGATGCATACATGACCAACAATTAAAACTTTGGGCTATAATTGAATGTCATTGTGTAGACCCACAAGGTAAATTAGGGCATGGCGATATAAAAGAAGGAAATGATACTACCCAGTTTCGAAAACAAATCTGAAGGTTAAAAGACATACATTTGAAATTCCTAGTTAACGAAATCTCTCTCTCTCTCTCTCTCTCTCTCTCCTAGATGAGGCAATCCCTCAAACCCCTGTGGGGTAGAACCAATGGACAAGTAATCTACAGGTAATCTCTGATCTGACGAATGGTTTCATCCCAGCGGGTGCGGGATTATCTTGTAGAGGAAAATTACTATATGGTGGTATATAGAAATATGTACTTTTTAATACCATTCTTTTCTGTCTTTTACCTCTTTTCTACCATGTCTAGTTGTGTCTCATAAAAACTGATTGATTACTATGTCAGTGTCAATAATTCCCTGACTGTGTTAATAGCGACAGTGGATTAAATGAGATGTGATCCCATCGTTCCTTCCTCGACCGGGATCGAACCAGGACATCTCTTTATTAGATTTTAATTTTGAATATATATAGACATGTTTAAATATATACACAAATACATATGCATATATATGTGTGTATATATATATATATATATATATATATATATATATATATATTTATATTTGATGCATATAGAATTAGCAATTAATTTACCCAGAGGGTGAAATAAAAAGGAAACGCCATACTATCCAGCTTCGAAAACAAATCTCGAGGTTTAAAGAATTACTTTTAAAGTTATAAACGAACGAAAAAATCTCTCTCTCTCTCTCTCTCTCTCTCTCTCTCTCTCTCTCTCTCTCTCTCTCTCTCTCAGTGAGTTAATCCCACAACAGTTTATTGCTCCCAACCTGTCGTTGGGGTACAAAAAATCATTGGTGATCTTTGGTGTCGCTACGTAGAGAAGTTAAAGATTCTCTGAAATGCAGTATTTGGATACGTCTGCAGACACACAGTTCGGATAGAAAATCGGTGTAACGGTAACATAATTTGTAAGTGTTCTAGCTAGAAGAATGTTGTCTCACGGTTTTCTTCGGCATCAATGACCTAGTTGTCGCGATGCTAGATTAATATAGTATCAATCAATCACGGTTTTCTAAGTCAGATTCATTGTATAATTTTGGTGGTGGGCTGTGTATTACATGAAATAAAATGTGTGTTTTTCTATTAACACATAAATATAGTTTATTTCTGCTTTTGTTTAATTTTCCATGTACTTTTTTTTTGTACCACAAGCCTCACGACCTGCGGGATTAAACAGGGTTCAAAATGGCCATTAACCACCTTTTACGCCATTACATCTTCAACATCACTCTTAACTCTCGCAAACCACTATATATGACTTTTTCCTCTCTCTCCTGGCCCATACTCTCCCTTGTTTCCTTTCTAAGAAGTCTTGCCCTCTCGCTGAATCAATATTAAGTCGACGTGACAAAGTAATTTGTGACCCCGACTTGGTGTGAGGTGAAAACTGCCACTGTTAGTGATGTCCTATTTAGGAGACTGCGGACAACCCCGCACAAGGTACGGGTCCATTCAAAAAATGTTTTCTAAATACTTTAAATGTGTTTCGAAAAGACAAACGTGTTTAGATAACAACGTAAACAAGTGAGATCACTTGCGTGAACTTTTGGTAAGCATATTTGACTTCGCGCTTTAAAATTTCCATTTTTATTTCAGAGGTGTCAAATTTGAACTTGTATCCTTTTTTAATATCTTTGTTTCTTGTCGAGATAATATTTATATTTTGTTATGGCTAAGAGGGTACCTCCCTGAGATATTTCATTGATGTATTTTTTTTAATATAAAGAGGGAAAATAAACGTAATATTTACTATAGTTTCATATTAAATGGACAACGCACTTTTCTCGATCTTTTTAGGTCTTCACTAATATCAACATTATTTTCATGCATTTGAAAAACCCAAATTTGCTGATCATCTTTTTGGAAACTTACTGAGAAAATGTAACCTAGATGAAATTTATTTTTATGCCTCTTCTACTCTTTAAATATTCTTTACATCTACTGGAAAATATTGTCGTTTGTTTTAAAGCATTATAGCTCCGGATAAAAAAAAAAATTATTCATCACTAACCAGGACTTAAAAATTCGTGTTAGCACTGAGAACATGAATGGATAATTGATGTAATAAGGTGTACATTTTCTCTCTCTCTCTCTCTCTCTCTCTCTCTCTCTCTCTCTCTCTCTCTCTCTCTCTCTCTATATATATATATATATATATATATATATATATATATATATATATATATATATAATGTGTGTGTGTGTAATTCATGCACACACTCACATGTATTTATATATATATACTATATATATGTGTGTGTGTGTGGTAAATATATGCACACACACACACACACACACACACACATATATATATATATATATATATATATATATATATATATATATATATATATTCCTTCTATCTAGCTTTCTAATCATCGTGACAGAACGTGGAGGGAAACTAAGATTAAGATTATTTTATTGCCTAAATAGATACTCATTTGCCTAAGCTGCAAGCTCAAATAGTAACACTTCGAACCAAAGAGCACCAGTCATGAATCCTGAATGGGTTAAGAAGTTTATCAGTGTCTTTTATTTTCATCTTTGCCCAACTTTTTCTTCTCTCGTCTAAGAAAAATCCCTTGTGTACTGAATATATATATATATATATATATATATATATATATATATATATATATAGATATATATATATATATATATATATATGTGTGTGTGTGTGTGTGTGTGTGTATGTGTATGTAATATAACGTAAAAATATCAGTGCATCCAACACTCCTGCAAAGCCATTTTAAACAAACGAGTCTTAGATTTTATGCCATGAGGAAAAACCGTCATTGGCTAATCACTAAATGGCCCAGAATCAGTGTCTTGAAATATGGCTCGCAAGCTCCTATCTTTCCTTTGATTCTTAAAAAGAAAGAAAAAAGATTTATAGCTCTAATAGGACACGTATAATTGGGACCATAACCTGAAAACTCACGTTTCTCTGACAGTCAAGGCTTATAGGAACATTGGCGTAATTTGGATCAAATCCAGTTTTTTTTATATTTATTTATTTATTTATTTATTTTGGGGGGGCGGGTGGGGGAAACGTGGCTTCCACTGGATCAGGACCCACTTCCTACTCGTTAGTAAGCAATAACTTCGGAACAGTCGTGCCAACAGCAGCAATAGTAGTTTTTTATGGAAGTCAATTATGTCTCTTAAACACCGCAATGGCAAAGCAGCGATCGTGAAGGTTGGGGAATTTAAAATTCACGCTTCTCCCAGGTATGAAAAGAAACAAACAATGATTCAGAAAGCAGGAATAGAATCAATAACATTATATTGTTAACGAGATCTCCGGCAAGAACCTAGGACCATGAGAAAAAAGAAAGGCCATCAGTTGAACTTTACCCAAAACCTAGATTATTTTCACCGAAGGGAAAACATTAGTGTACATTAACTACATTGCTGTTATTATTGAGTGGTTTCGCGCGAAAACTGACCCACACTTCTAGAATCCTTCGAGCAACATTCGAATGATTAAATGATTATCTGTTCTTGCGTGAACGGTGAAAATTAGAGCAGGATAAGGTTTAAAAAAGTAAGTCAGCTTGGTGGGAAGAGATTCAAGTAGAGGTTGGAATGTAAAGGAACAGCGAACCATTTTCCTGAGGTCCAAAGGGACACTGTTCAAGAAACTTCAGCGCCGTCTGCTGTGCGCTACGCAGAGCACAATGTTTGTGACATGCCAAGCACTCAAACGCACACCAAAGCCACAGGTGTCCTTCATAAAAAAATTTTACCGCATCCTCGCACGATTATTAAAAAAAAAAAAATAAAATTCCTTGACGATACATTATATGATAAAGAGAATAATTAAAAGTACCTGTACTCCCGCAAACAAACACAGGTGTCCTTATAACAAATTTTACCGCATCCTCGCACGATTATTAAAAAGAGAGAGAAAAAATTAAAATTTCTTGACGGATACATGATATGATAAAAAGAATAATTAAAAGTACCTGTACTACTGCGAACAAACACAGGTATCCTTCATAACAAATTTTACCGCATCCTCGCACGATTATTAAAAAAAAAAAAAAAAAAAAAAAATTAAAATTCCTTGACGGATGCATTATTTAATAAAAAGAATAAATAAAAGTACCTGTACTCCCGCGAACAAACACATGTCCTCTGGAAAACTTCATGAACACAAACCTCATTAATTAGGGCTACCGAAGCCCCTTTCGACGGTCTCTCTAGGTACAGACAGGTACAACCACCTATACACTGTTTTTTTCCATCTGTCCATCCGCCTGTGGTGGTCGCGCATGGTAACACTGCGTCCCGGGCTTTAAAAGTTACGCTATGTGTAACTCTTATGCAAATAAAAAGACATTTTGGTGTACATTTGTAACTGAAAAGTGTTTTAATAATTTACTGGATGCGAATTACACGTTTAATATTCGAAATAGGATATCATTTAAAGCCCGGGAAGCAGTGTTACCATGCGCAAACACCACAGGCGGATGGACAAATGGAAAAAAACAGAGTAAAGTTAGTTGTTTGATGAACTGATGGTATGATGGTAATCTGGCCTGGTGTCACATCTTAAAACCTAATTGGCATTATTCTATGCAATGCCATGCCACACAGTACAGGCCAACGTTGCAATAAAATAAAAAAAAGCAAATGTATTGACGAACGGGCTTAGAAATGTATCGCAGCAACAAATCAAAGAGCGTCACTGCAACAACCAACCAACCACCTCCATTCCGTATAAGATGAATATTGACTAACCTTACATTTTTCAGTTCTAAATTCTGGTTCTCGGGAAGATCAGCCAATACACCGAGGCCCTTCAAGCAGATAGAACCAATAGCTTATTAAAAGTGCATAGGGCGATATTTGTCTCGTTCCAGCCAATGAGCGAGTGCTTTCATTAACGTATAACTAAGAACAAAATCAATTTTGCTTTTGTATCCCGATTTGTTTGCTTCCACCATTACGAAATTCTTGAGAGTTTTATTTCCTTCCTCTAAAATGGCAAAAAGCCAAAAATCAGGTTATGAGGCTTTATGACTAATAGAAGATAGATAGTTGTTCCAGGAACTTATAAATGGGTAAAGATTTTTTGAGTAGATCTTTGCTTGGAATGAAGAGAGACCTCTTTCCAATATAAAAATATTCTAATGCTCCTCTTAATACAATATTAATATAAAGGATTTCAGATTGCAATGACATTTACAAAAACTGAAAATGTCAGAAATCCGTAGGAAGAAAAATGCACTGATTGATTCCAACTATAGTTTAAAAATTCTCATTTAGAAAGTATTAATAACTCACTCCCGAAGCATTGCGTTGCATACTAAAAGTTATCTTAATATGATAACGAAAGACAGAAAACACGAATTCGTAATTAGGTAAAGCGATTAGATGAAATTGGTAATTATTCCTTTGTAGCAGCAGGAGGAGCGTTTAGAGCAAACATCAAAACCCCATCGTGCTGAGACAATCTTCACGCAGAAGTGATAATCGCGATGATCATGGGAAGTGAAAGGGAGAGAAACTACCAAAGGGAAAACACTATTACTCACGTTCCAATATCAAATCTATTTTATTCATTTGTTTATTATGCGATGATACAAACTTTCATATTTTCGAATTGTTTCTGATAGTAAAAAGATACTCAAAATGATTCATTGTGACATTATTACAGTTAATGTAAATTTTCCCCATGCATGTATTTCATTGTGTCATATCCCATATATATAGTATATATATATATATATATATATATATATATATATATATATATATATATATATATATATGTATATATATATATATATTACATATATCTGTGTGTGCATATATGAATGTATGCATGCGTGTACTTGCACGAATAAAAGAAAAAGTAAGTCATAAAGATATCAGTTTATGTATAAATAGGTGCACATAAAACTTCCGTAGCCTTGTCATTAATGACGTCATTCCCTGGTAATTTTTCTCGTCCACAAAATTTTTGTTTATTTTGACAGTGGGTAGGTTCGCCAAACAATTCGTCGCGAACAGCTTAATTAAAGCAGCACAATCAAATACAAGTCCTTGTACTCTCTTGGGTGCGTTTGTCAAGACACGAAATGTTTTAGGATGAAGTTTGACCTACACGTCACGAAATTACGAGTTGAAATGTATTTTAGACCGTTGGTAATTGATCCGCTTGACAGAAATTGAACTCGACAAAACGGCACAAAAAATAATTTCCGCTTTCACTCTGATGAAAGAGAATGGGAAATTTGCAAAGCCAAATCTGAATTTAAAGAATGTCAAATGTAAAACTGGTTTGCTGGGAAGAAAAAAAGAATTCTCTGTATTTAAGTCAAAGGTTATTTGATTAAGTAGACCGCACTCTTAGGAGGTGATTGCAATCCTTTCAAACTGATACTGTCAACAACAGGATTTGGTGTGGGAGGATTAAATTAAAGTTAAGATTATGAGGAAACATGGTGCAAAAATACTGGAAAAATAGAAATAGGATGTCGACAGTTTTCACTTATTTTCAGAGGGAAACATATCAAAACGAATAAGAAAAATAAAAAAAAATTATAGTGACAAGATGGTTACTTGAACAACAATAATGACTATTTTCACTCTCAGTTTGTTGTCTTTAGCCATTTCTGGTGTTTGGAAATATATTCGTGTAATGTTTGGGGTAACTCGATTATTCCTGAGAAAGTAGGAAGTATCGAAGACTAATATAATAACAATAATCAGACGAGATACTGATATAATTCATAGCCGAAGCTTTGGAGTTTACCCCCTCTTTTTAGGGGTGAATGCACGATTTTCATAGTAACAATTCTCAGAAGCAAAATACTATCTAAAGGCAGAGAAACCGAAGTCATGAATTAGGAAATCAGTTTACATTTAATGCAATTAATCCCTAGACATATTGATTTATAAAGTAAGATTTTAGAAACAAACGTGAAAAATAAGATAATAACATTAAATCTAATACAAAAGCCACGTAATGTCCTTCGGCATTAATCTAACGAACAGTTTGGGTCATGCCAAACAATATTATTTATTCGGAACATTCTGCGTTGCGTACTGTTGGCGTAATGAACATGTAGTTGGGAGGGCATTTGCATAAGTGTTTATCACTTTTCGAGTTGAAATGAATGCTTACCCTTCATGCCCTGCTCGTTTTGTTGCCTATTCCATTTCCATTTAAAGTAATCCAGTTAATTTTATTACGATGCTTTGGGGTTGGATGGCAAGATAAATGTATACAGAAATTCATAACAATCATATATGAATAATAATTTAACATAGATGAGACAATAACTAAGAAACAATTGATTAAATTATTAGATGGCCACCTTGTAATGCTTTGCATGATTGTTCTGTTCTGTGCAGGATTGTCAGTTCTTGAGTGAAGAAAATCCTGCGAGGTTTAGATTTGTAACGAGAGAGCTATCAACGTTGACATTCCTAGATAGAGAATAAGGATAATGATGTGTGGTAAATAGCAGATCAACCGAACAACACAGGAACATCTCTCTCACTGAAACATTATGCAACAAAATATGACCGAAGGTCTCCAAATATGACATTAAAAGTAAATGACAAAATGCTTTACATAGATTCCAGGTAAAAAGGAAATGCACCATAACTGTATTTATAGTTCAAAATAACATATTTTCCGTCTTTGCCGACGGTTTTCTATATTTTGTTATCGTATTTAGTTTAACGATCACCTGGTTTGTTTTGAATCTTGAGCAAAGAAAATTCTGCTTTGATTTTTTAAAACCTGATGAAATATTTGTTTTTACAAATGGGGGCACAAAACTGATATATTGGTAATGAACTTATTCTTTTCCTTAAAATGTAAGCGCCGTATGAAGCGTGGATTGTATCAGTATTCACTAAATTTTTGCAGAATGTTTACAGGTAGAATTCAAAGAGAAAGGATGGTGTGTGTGTGCTTGTTTTAAAATATGCTATTCATAATTTGAAGTTTAAAAGAATTATGAATATCTTTTGAAGAACTAAATACTACAAAGGGTGACTGAATGTAAAAAATAAAACTCAAGTCCAGCGATAAAGTATTACGGGACATGCAATTCTATCAGGAATATGTCGCTCTGTTGTTTTCTCTTTTTAAACAGCTGACATCCAAGAATTTCGACTCATTTCAATACACTTCGCTTTATAAAATCCTGTCGTACCAAAACACATGTCAGCTTTATAAGGCAATGATTGATTTCTATTTTAAAAGTTATTTTCCGTGGCAAAAACATTGAGTCATTGTTGCCGACCTGAGGTATCAAAAACACCGTCAAAATAACAGTCGTTTTACTGCGCACAAAAGGGCCCCTCTGCGCTCACTCCCATTGCATTTCTATGATGACAAAAAGATGACATCAACGTAATACGAATTTTCCAACTCAATCCATACTGAATGCAGCTAAATGAAAAGTCAGATGTGTTTGATGTTCAGCAGAGAGAAAGGGAGAATGAGTTGGGGCGGGGGGTTGAGGGGGGACCCCTCAGTACATTTACATAAACGCATTTCGATTTGCGGCTGACGCAACTTGTTACCATATACTCGTGGCAACAGAATGGGTAAATATTTTTTCCTTCTATTCAAATCTTACATTACCACTTTGGCGAATACGAGTGTATAAGATTGCTAAGCGATTTCTCATAAAAAAAAAATATAGATAGGGATTAAATAAAGCAGTGCTAGAATGTTTTTCGGTATCGACTGATGTTTGGTTTTATACCAAGAAACTGATAGCGAGAACTGCCTCCATGAGTCTTTTTATAAATTCAGTTTCATAAGGTCAGCGGAAAAACTGACTCGAATTCACTCATTCACAGATAAGGATATATTTTTGAGGCATCACCAGTCGATAACTTTACCGAAAGAAAAATGTAAACGAAATGAAGCATTTAAAGAGAGGTAATTGCTTCTTTAAGTAACGTGCGCATTCCCTGAACAAAGCATCTAATAGATTGTTTACATTTTTGCCTTTTCCAATAGAGAAGCTGCAGCAAATACACTGAACGCTTTTCAGAATGACAGG